>NC_039361.1:102939629-103239629 GCF_003573695.1 Papaver somniferum | reverse complement strand
TATTTTGGGTTTGTAATAATTTATTTGTGGGCTTGTATTTATTTTTTGTGGGCTTGTTTAAATTCTTTCATTGGACTTGTATTTTGAACTCTGGGTTTAAACCCAGCTGAGCTTGTAAGCATCAATTGGACTTGTATTCCACTCGAAAGTGGACCTCGAAACCAAAGTTTTAAAACAAACGTCGGGCCTTAACCAACTGGGCCAAATTAAACTTTCAAAATTAAAACTTAGTGTTTCGTGGGCCGCAGCCTTCCATCCATTTCATTAGAGGCTTGCACAGTGGGCTTGCTCCCATACAAAAACCAAATTTTATTTATTTATTTAAAAAAAAAAAAAAACAAAAAAAAAAAAAAAAAAAAAAAAAAAAAAAAAAAAAAAACCTTTTGTTCCTTTTGTATATATTTTGCTAATCCAATTTGATCTCGGCTGAAATATGTTGGATTTTTTTCCTTGAATAACGGAGTTTTAATTCTGCTTTCGCCGAAATCGGGTATTCTCTCTCCTTTTACTCTACTCAGCATGTCCCTTTCCATATGTTGCATTTTAATTCTTTCCATACTTTGAAACATTGAGGACAATGTTTAGTTTAGGTTTGGGGGTATAGAGTAGATACCATGATAATTTGCCATGATTGAAAACAAAACTCCATCTTTTTGAAAAAAATTGAAAAATTCCAAAAAAATTAAAAATTAAAAATTCAAAAAAATTGAAAATTGAAAAATCATAAAAAATGGAGCTCATTTACCTTGAAATGTTGACTCTTGTGCAAATATGTATTTTTATTAGGAGTCTTAGTCTAGATATTTAGGCACCCTGATTCTAGCACAATTCACATAGTGATAAGAAATTTGCACGCGCACGATCTACCAATACATGTATGGCCTCGATCTTCAAGGTGTTGGATAGGAAGTTACGATTGCCAATCACTTTAGAATACTGAACGAAACTGGACTAGCTTGTTCTTTGGTTGGTTGGGATAGAAGATGGAGGTTACATTAAGAAAGACAACCATCGAATTTAACTGGGTGCATCAAAAGGGCTACCTCTTGCAAAGTGTCATGTAATCTTTTGTTTCCTTTTGTATATTATCAATAGTGTATCAGTTCAAAAAAAAAAAAAAAAAAAAAAAAAAAAAAGATGTATATATTCAGAAAAAAAAAAAAATTTACCAAAAAAAAAAAAAAAAAAAAAAAATACAAAAAAATCAAGTATTGTTCAATTCCATCATCTCTTGTTCCAAAAATAAAAAGAGAGTAGTCAATGTAAATAAGAGTCATGTAAATAGTTATTTTTGTTGTTTCGTTGTAATAAGCAAGGAGGGTGTATGCCATTGATGTACAACGCGAGTAATTGTGAAATACCTCCAACTCATTCACAATTCTCGTAAAGTCCGGACAGCTAGCTAGATTTCGACCTCAGTTCTTAGCCTGAGAAACTATCTCTTGGTGATTAGTAGTCATGACTTCAGATCTTTCTTTACACATGTGTAGATACACTTTACACTCTTATCACATGTCTTTTTTTTTGTTATCAGTGCTAGGATTGTGCCTTCGATAGCTAGATTGACATCTCCATTTTGCTGTGAGCTTAAACTGTTTTGCACATGTCACATTTGATGGAATCTGAGCTCATATTTTGTCCTTAGGTTTTGTAGGCCACACCTCTGGTAAACCTTCACGAGACTTCACTCGTCCACTAGGGACACTTAGTGGTTTAAAAGGCTTAGTGCTACGCTAAATGCATTCGAGAGACCAGCGACGTGGTTATAGTTAGGTTCCTTAGTTTTGTTTTACTTGAGGACAAGTAAAATTCAGGTTTGGGGGTATTTGATGAGTGCCAAATATTGTATATATTTATCCCTTTTTGTTGGCATTTTAACTCATCTCTTGTGCATTAATTCTACATTTTATCCCATATTCTGTATTTTCATTGTTTTCAAGAATAAATATTTTTATTAATTAATTTTGCATTTTTAGGTAATAAATAAAGTTCGGATGAGTCGCGGAGCGAAAAGAGCAGAAAAGTAGTGAAAAGCCGGGAGAAATTACGCAAGGAAGCCGCGAAGAATGGTGCGCACAACCTCATTTTCTACACACAAAAGCGCCTCCGTTCTCAGCCATCAGATCATTTCTCAGAAGCATCCGACGGTCGCTCCTTTATAGACATCAAAATCTGATGTCTCTGCCAAGCACCACAGCGCTGAAATTCCAAGCCTTCAGATTAGATGGTAGTTGAATCCAACGGTCGCTCCCTTGCTGTTCATCAAAGTTTGATATCTCCGCTTAACGCTACAACACCTAACTCCATCTGGCATCGTTGATTTTGTTGTATCATATAATCTGACGGTCGCTACAAGCTTCACTCCGCATCACCATCCGATCCACCTACCAGCTTCGCATCTCGCGGCCCATCTCACGAAACATCGAACTCGATGGACCCGACTAACACCCTAGCAACCGAACCATTTAACCCCAACCAAACGGACCCTTCTCCCATTCTATCGAACCCATCTACCACCATCACCCCCCTTTCTGCAACCACCATACCCTGCCGAACCACCATCACCACCACCACCTTCTCCACCTGCTCTACCTTCGCAACAACCACCTCACCTGCCCAAACCAACTACACCCATCCTTCTCCCATCAATCCCCTACCCCTCTACCTATCTAATTCACTAATTTCTCTTCTCATCTTTCTCTGAGAACCTAGAAGAAAAATTGATGAATTAGGTTGAGTTAGTAGAGTAATTGGAGCGTGAGAAAGCAGCAGTAGAGTCAGAAGAAGATTGGGTTAGCATGCAGGCGATCAATTCCAACGAATTAGGTGAGTTTCACCAAACCCTAGTTCTACTGTTTTGGGTGAAAATTGGGGGAAAGCCCTAATGATGTAATTGACTATAAATTGGGACTATGGGTTGTGTTAGAAGACATGTTGGGATTAGCCCACATCCAGGACTCTCATGTCCTGTTAACTGTTAACTTTAGTTCAATTTTCAATTTTCAGTCACTGCTTAATTTCAGTTCACAGTTGTGTTGTTCTTGTTCATTGTTCCATGTTTTAAATCTTTGTTTGTTAATTTTCCTGTTAATGTGTTATGCTTATGTTCATATTCCTGTTATGCTTATGCCCAAGTTCTGTTAATGTGTTAGCCTGTATCATTTCTTGTTTTCAATTCCTGTTAGTGTTGTTTACTGTTAAATGTTCACTGTCAGTTAAATGTTCCTGTTGTGTTTAATGTATTGTTACATTTGAAGGAATGCTAGGCTAGGTATCTGTGAAGCAATGTGCTGATTGTGCAATGGCAAGAAATCAGTGCTCATAGCAAGCTGATGTTCTTGCCATTCTCCTTGTATGCTTAGGTTGTAGTGTTGATTGTGCATTGGGGGAAATTAGTGCTCACTAGTGACAATGAGCAAGCTAATTTTCCTCCCATTCTTTTAGTTTGCCTGTATCCTGCCTTAGCTTTGCTTCATTTCAGTTTCTTATTCATCCCTGCCCTTGGCTTAGGCCTTGGTTCATCTTGTTTTGTTTTGTTTTGTTTTTGTTCACCCTGTTGTTGCTGTTTAGTTTTTCCATTGTTTTTGTTCTGTTGCTTCTCTTATTCCATTTGCTCTGCAACTCTCTTGTTTTGCTTTCCATTGCTTGTACATTCTATTTGCTTCTCCCTACTGCTGTTGCTGTTGTTTGCTGCAGCTCCTTTGCTGCATTCTATTGCTGTGCAGCACTTTTCTTCTGCTGCATTGCTTTTCTCCTGCTGTGCATTTTCTTCACTGCAGTACTGCTACCTGGTGCTGCCAGTTCTTCCCCTGCAGCTGTTGTTGCTGTTGCCCTCTCTGTGTTGCCTCTGCCAAGCTGCTGTGCAGCACTTGTGCAGCTGCTGCATTATACTATTTGCCCTGCTTTGCCCTTCATTGCTCTCTTCCCCTGCCTTGCAAACTGCTGCTGCTACTTGCACTGCTTGTGCAGCTGCTGTTGCTGCTCACTTGTGCTGCTGCCACTCCACTTCTCCTGCCAAGCCAAGTTCAGAACAAGAAAAGGCCCAGTTCAGCCCAAGCCTATGTTTAAGACCAAAGCCCAAGTTCATTATTAAGGCCCAATCCAATTCAGGCTTAATCAAAAGCCTAAGTTTAAGGCCAAAGCCCATTTACATTTCAAAGACCAACTGAGCCCAAGCTCAGTTCATTTTATTGTTATCAAACCCATTAGTACTCAAAGCCCAATTTAAGCCAAAAGGCTTCTAAGCCCAAAGCAAATTTAGGAACCCAATTAGCTAAAACACTTCCAAAACACACCCGATCTCTGTGGATCGACCCGTACTTGCACGAGCTACAACTGACGACCGTGCACTTGCGGTATTACTGTAGGCCCGTTTCAACGCATCATTTTACACACTTTCCGGACCTGCCAGAGGATGCCATGGAAGTTTGTTGTGTACGACGAATTTCTTCGGTGCGTAGTTGTGAATGGGCAGCGTCAAACGTTGGCATAGACTGTTGAATGAAGGATGCAACGGTGTTGTATTCCTCCGGAAGACCATTGACAAGTTGGATAACCAACTGTTTGTCATTCATGGGAAAGTCAAGATCAGTCAATCGATCCGACAATGACTTGATCTTGTCACAGTAGTCATCAATGCTAGCACAATCAACAAACTTTAAATTGACAAATTTACTTTCAAGGATCGCAGCACGATTACCTTTGTTATCTTGAAACAACTTTTGAAGATGATCCCAAAGTTCTCTAGCGGTTTTTCCGGATTTTAAAACCGTGAGCATCAAGTCCTTGGCCATGGTGGAGAACATCCATTGTCGACACAAAGCGTCGAGTTGAGTCAAGATATTTTTGTCAATCTCCGTTGGTGGTGCGGATCCATCAATGAGGAATAGAAGACCAAGAGTTTGAAGATGTAGTTGAAAAAGAAAAACCCATGAAGAGTATTCATCCTGTTTGATATCAAGGAGAATAGGGATTAGGGTTCTTATGTTTGTCACAGCAAAGGCTGGATGCAGTGATTTTTTATCACTTGCCATGGATTTTCTAGGGTTCTAGGGAAGAAGAAGGATCGGTTTTAGGATCGTGATACCATGTCAGATTATGGTAAAACTCTCATGCCCTTCCTTTTGGGAGAAGGGGCAATATATATTATTATTATCCTTAATTAATGAGAATATTCTGGGTCCTATAAATATGGTAGAATATAATCTATTAAATAATAAGTACTAATAATATTTATAACAAGTCTTAGATTTTTAATAACACAATTCCACAATGATATGACCAAATCCGTGAAAAAGACTTCTTGAATGCCTGGAATCTGTGTATAGATAAAAAAGAAGTATATTATGACTTAACATTGTTTTCATTAACATGTGTTTTTGAAACTAATAATAAAAATTCAAAGTTTGATAAATCGAATACCTTTGATGGAAGCACGACAACCCACATTGTCTGACACAGAGTTGTGAGAGAGTTTTCATTCACGAAATACATTATCCCCACATATACCAGTGGCAAAAAGTAATCCGCGCACAATCTGTTAAAATATTCAAGTATAGGATGTTAACAATCATTTAATACATTTAAAATCATTGAAATTCTAAAGTCATACCGCCACGGGCGTTAATCTATCTTTCACTTTCCATCCGAAAACTTCTAGTTTCTAAATTAAAGGCATAATCGATAATAAATAATAAGCGTATCGATCCAAATCGTAAGTAAATTAAAATGTTAAACTGAAGAACACTCATCACCGCTAGTGGCGGTCAGAAAATGTCATATGTCTCGCGACCTGCTTTCATGACCTACAAAATTTTAACAGTTCAACTAGGTATTAGTATAATACTTAACATTAAGGTAACATGATTGGCACCAACTATGCTCACGCACAACAAAAGCAGTCTGCACTAATACAAGAATGTGCTTATGCCCAAAAAAATAATTTGGACAAGAATGTTCACAGGCCTAGCAAAATAATTTGGAGTTTGCACTAACAAAAAAAGCTCGGACCTAGCTAACAAACAATGTGTAATGACATACAAGTTTCGGGGGTGACTCAACCAGCCTTCTCTATCTAATAGTTGCTCCAACACTAACCAGTGGAGAGAGAGATTATTTATCAATCACTAAAACACAATGAAATTCATCGCTACTAAATTTCATCACATCGTTTCTCTCATTAGATTGAACCCTAAATTCCTTTCAAGCTGTTTCTTTTGACAGTAAAGAAAGAAAAACAATTGCTCCTATATTAATTAGGAATACCCCAAAGTCACTCATGTTTCCTACAACAGTATCTTCTTCATTACCTACCAATAACTATACTTTTATTTCCTAAACTCCTAATCCTATAATACATCCATAACAAGCGAATGCACAATCTTTTATGAAATTCAATATAACATTGAATCATTGATTGAACTAATTAAATCTCATCAAATAAAAAAAAACACAAAAGAAAAAAAAATAAAGTAAAATCTCTTTAACTGTAAATTGGATAAATGTTATACTCTCTCCTTACCACGTTTATATAGGTGGAGATAGTCAATTCTCTTAGATTATAAAAATTTCTTCAAAATCATGATTCTCTATGTTTTATTTTTTTTACCTTTCATCTTATTCCTAACACAATCATCCTTGTGTTATAAGTAAAAATATATGTGGAATTCCACTTGGACATAAGGTTTCATCTATTTAGTGGGATAAGAAAAAAATCAAAATTCCGCAACCGAGGGAGTAGTATCTTTTAATTAATTCATTATTATGTAGCTATATAATCATTACACTAATTTATTTAGAGTTGCACAGGAACCGACTCTCCAGACCGAACCCGGTACAACTATGGTTTATTTAACCGTAACTGAGCATCACGACTTGGTGTACGGATCCAGAACGTCATAACCGTTGATATTTGGTTTGGTCCACGAGTTTGGTATGAAAACCACCTGAACCGGCCGGTTATAATCTGATTGATTTTAGCCATTGATTATCTCAAATTATTTTGTTGAACTTTGAAGACTTTTTATGTTATCGACGCATTGTTGGCTCCGACAGGCTTAGCTAGTTAAGATTGTGTTTGATACTATTTTTATATAGGTGTATGTATTGCCATGTAAAATTCTCATTGCAGACGAAAAGTAGGATTTTTTTTTTGTTATCAACAATGCTGCCACCGGTTCAAAACAGTACGAACCGAGTCACAACCGACTAAGAACCCGTAAAACACGGTTCAGTTGACGGTTTTGGCTCAAAACAAACTGAAAGCCCGGAGTTACCAACAGATAATAAACTATCATACTAGATCCGAAAGGGTGGAGTCTAGTTAGCACTTCGGGGTACGAAGAGTAGTTCAAGATGATATATGCACGGGAATTATACGAATTCAGATAGGTTGGATTCGGTCAACGGTCCGACGGATACACCCATGTATAATTCGTTTTAAGAAAGTAAGATCGGTATACAAAATTCGCCATTATTAACTAATAAAATTTTAAAACTTTAAGGTGGGTAGCATGTGATACAAATATAATACATATTAAATATGATCTTATTACATTAACCAAGAGCGGTTGGCCTAGTGGTTCAGAGATCGTGCTAGGGAGCTGGACGTCATTAATTTTAGTTCGATTCTCATGAAGTGTTATTGTGTAAAACCATTATTACAAACGGAAATGGACATTCGGGAGGTAAACGCAGTTTTTGTGTAAAACCATTATAACGAACGAAAATGGACATTGGGGAGGTAAATAGAAAGTTGGGCTTGAGTTTACGTTTAGTTCGAATATATTCGCGAATTATATGAACAATTGGGCGAATTACTAACTAGACTTCGGACCTCTAAGTGGAATTACCAAGAAAGCAACCAAGAGCTTTTAGACTCGTAAAATACTTGAAGTGCCCTTAATATTTAGGCGCCTAAACTTCAAGTCGTATGACTTTCTTGAGCCTCCTGAGTTTGTTTATTAGGTATCAATTGCAATATGGATGAAGATTGTTTGCGAGAAATCAAAAGCAGATGAAGAGTGTATACTTTCATTACATGTTAATGTTCCGGTGGGCAGGATTGAAGCAAGAGTTAGATTCTGCTCACAATTGAAGCAAAATCTGTTTGATTCACTCGAATCAATTCATGAACATTATAACCAAAGTTTGCAAAAGATTGCATTCCTTATCATATAAATATATTAGTTCATGAACAACCGATTCTAGAACATAACCCACTCAAGTAGCCGGACATGAGTGGACATGGAATGTGTTCGCCAGTATGCAAACGGATACGCATACTGTCGTTCACATCCTAACTCAGTTGAAACCATTACGCGTACAAGTACGCATACTATAGTACGCGTAATGGTTTCAACATATATGTAAGTACACATACTGTGCTTATAATTAATCCAATCATGGTTAAGTGTTCTAAACTCCCATTTCAATCATTGAAACATTCTTAGAAGACGACAATAGCTGTCTTAGAAAAATTATTAGTTGCAAAGCAGTTTTCAAGTGATCGATAGATCAATACGAAATATTTCGAGTATATATCAAATGACTGTCTCACACAAATCATGTAAGATGTTACCAGGCGATTTTCACATGATCATCTTTTGACTTTCGTCAAGAATATAAGATGAACTTGGTTAAAGATCGCTTACCAACACATATTTCGATAAATATGTAAGCGAGTTAAACTCAACTCGAAATATCAAATGTGTATAATCGAAGTCTATATAGCTATACGACTTTTGTCTCAAATAGGAGATAGAGTAAAAATAGACATCTGAGTGATAGATGAGTTTCAGTATCCACATACCTTTTGTTGATGAAGTTCTACAAGCTCTCCTTAGTAGTTTTTCGTCTTCAATTGATGAACGCCGTGAATTTCAAAGCTCAACTACACATTCTATCCTAATCCGAGACATAGATATAAGTAGACTAGAAATCAAGACTTAGAGTTTTGATCACTAAACTTGACAAACAAGCTTGACATAGCAACGCTTGCGATTTTGACCGATCAGTGCTCTAACACCACGTCTCTTTCTCGAGATCGCATATATATATATATATATATATATATATATACATTCGTTAAATCCTCTATTTACTTTTCACACCCCCATTTTTTTCTTCTTATCTTATTTTGGACCTACTGCACCCTCGTCACGTCAAGTGATTCTTCCATAAGCGCCTCATCTGAGAAAGAGGAGTCGGATGAGGAGGTAAGTGCGGAGATTAAATAGGTTGAGCCCAAGGACCAGGAGGTGTCTATTTTCCCAAGCCCGCAGACAACAATTCTTACGCAATCAAAGAGTTTTGGGGAAATGTTATCCTAAAACGTGCCTTGAGATTGAGGGTCCTTGCTGATGGCCGGAGCGTGCCCCCTATATATGATAAATTTGTTCCCCATATTATTTAACCTCCTGTATTTTTGTACCCTCCTGTACTTCTCTAACCCCGACTATTTAGCCACCATCAGGTCGGCGGGCATCGAGGATGCAATAAACGCATCTCTTCGCCGGGAGATAGTCAGATGTAAGCGTGACATCAAGCGTATTTGCTTCCGCTGGGTGTCTCCCGTGGACCCGTTCACACTTTATTCCATGCATGGGGAGAGGCTATTATTGTTTTGGACGACGTGGTTGCACTAATAGGGTTCCATATCCACGGTGCTCATTCTTATCTTAGATTTACAAGAATAATATGGATTAATCTAACATTTGTTGAGACTGATTATATCTCATTGTATATTTATATGAATACGAAGTACTGAGAATTGACGAAAGATTCAAAACCTAAGCTAAACAATAATAGCGTGAATATTGGATACTTACAGCTAGTTACAACAAATTACAACAAGAATGAGTACATAAGACTCATACCTAAGCTAAAGACTTGCGCCTGGTGGTGACTGCTGACTATTCAACTATGGCAAGACTGATGGTTGGTGGTGACTTACATATACACTTCCAATACCCCCCCCCCCCCAAGTTGGAGCAGGAGGATCATGAGGACGAACGCCCAACTTGATGACAAGACGTCTAAACTGGTCCACTCCAAGTGGCTTGGTGAAGAGATCAGCTAATTGAGCCGCAGATGGAATATGAGTTGGTTTTATGAGACCATAGAGCAATTTTTCTCGAACAAAATAACAATCAATTTCGATATGTTTAGTTCGTTCGTGAAAAACTGGATTTTCAGAGATGTGGATAGCAGCCTGATTATCACAATAGACTGGAATATGCTTCATAATAGGAACACGAAGATCAGTAAACAAATAATGCAACCATTGAAGTTCAGAAGTTAACCTTGCTAGGGCACGGTATTCTGCCTCAACGGAAGATAATGAAATCGTTGGTTGTTTCTTAGATTTCCAAGAAACAGGACTGTTGCCCAGCATTATGAAATACCCTGTTGTGGATCATCGAGTTGTTGGACATCCTGTCCAATCATAATCGGTATAACCAGCAAGAGACAATGAGCTATTCGCATAAAGAAAAATACCATGACTGACAGTTCCTTTAAGATATCAAACTATACGATGTGCAGCATCCAAATGACCTGAGTATGGTTGCTGCATGAACTGACTCAGATAATTAACGAAATAGGTGATATCAGGACGAGTCACCTGAAGATAAAGCAGTCGACCAATTAGGCGACGATAAACACTAGGATCAGGTAGAGGATCACCGGAAGTTGGAAGTAGCTTAAGGTGTTGTTCCATAGGAGAAGGCGAAACCTTAGCACCTAAAAGACCAGAATCCTGAACAATGTCAATGATATATTTTCGTTTGCAGAGAAAAATACCTTTGGGAGAGCGAGAAACTTCAATTCCCAGGAAATACTGCAAACGACCAAGATTTTTGAGAGAAAATTTAGATTCAAGTTTGTGTTTTAGTTCTTGAATAGCCGTGTCACTATTACCTGTAATAATAATATCGTCGACATAAACTAAAACATAAATGGATATCTTACCTGAATGAAAAATAAAAATAGAATAGTCAACACGAGATTGAACAAAACCTTCATCAAGTAAGGCTGCAGATAATTTAGCAAACCATTGACGAGAGGCTTGCTTGAGCCCATATAAGGATTTGTTGAGTTTGTAAACACGATTATCTCCCTTTTTATGAAAACCTGGAGGGAGTTTCATGTAAATATCTGCATGAAGATCGCCTTGTAAAAAGGCATTATTGACATCTAGTTGATGGATAGGCCAATTATAAACAGCAGTAATAGAGAGTAAGACACAAACAGAAACTAGTTTTGCAACAGGAGCAAAAGTGTCATGATAATCAATTCCTTCCTGTTGCGTGTACCCTTAAGCAACAAGACGTGCCTTACGGCGCTCAATCGTACCATCCGGTCTATACTTGATTTTAAACACCCATTTACAGCCAATGGATGTTTTTCCTGGTGGAAGAGTAGTGATAGTGAAAGTATCATTGTCATTTAGAGCATTATGTTCTTTGACAATAGCATCACGCCAGTCTGGATTTTTAATGGTTTCTGTGAATGTGCGCAGTTCATTATTGGTGATAACAGATGATAGGAAGGCACGATGTTGTGGAGTAAATTGAGAAAATGATAAATAGTTAGTGAGGGGATACGGAGAAGTAGAAGTGCACTGTTGTGCTGAGCAAATAAAATCTTTTAAGTGTGATGGACGATGACATTCTCGAGTTGATCGTCGTACAGATGGTTATATATTAGGTGGTACGACTATATGTGAATCTGAAGGAACAACCTCAGTAGTAGGAGGAGGTGAAGATATTGTGCGAGTAAAAGAACTCGGACTAGATGATGTGTCAGCCACATGAGATGGGGCAGATGCTAACGGTGTATTATCAGTACCTGGAGTAGGACTCGATGAAATTAACTTCAAAGATGGATTGATAGATGATGACTGTATTGGAGATGATGATACAGGAAAAATATTACGAGAAGGAGTGACAACAGAATCTGTTGCTGGAGAGGAAATAAATTCTAGAGATGTAGTAATTGGGAAGGAGGCAGTGGTACTGGACGTTTGAGTGGGATTTGAGTATGGCGGAGGCAAAGTTAACTCCTCATAGAAAACGTCAGTATTTTGCAATTCAGTTGGAGGGACATCATTTGAATTTGAAAATTTAATATCCTTAAAAGGGAATAAGTGTTCGTGGAAGATAACATCACGGGATACAAAAGTAGTCTTTGTTTCGATATCTAAAATTATATACCCTTTGTGATTGTAAGGGTAACCCAAAAACACACCCGGCTTCGCTCGTGGATCGAATTTGGATTTAATATTTGTGTTCCGAACATAACACAAACAACCAAAAACACGAAGATGGAGATAGCTAGGCGCACTACCAAGAAGAACTTCATGTGGAGTTTTATGTGCCAATAGAGGAGTAGGCATTTTGTTTATAAGATAACAAGTTCTTAATACACATTCACCCCAATAAGTGATGGGTAATTGTGACTGAAAACGCAGAGATCTAGCTACACTAAGTAAGTGTCGGTGTTTGCGTTCGACAACACCATTTTGTTGAGGAGTATAAATGCAACTGCGTTGATGATGAATGCCATTTTCCTTAAACCACGTTTGAAATTCACGGGAGAGAAATTCTAAGCCATTGTCAGACTGGATTCTTTGTAATGAAGGTTGAAAAGGAATTGAGGTACCCGTAGATATATGACCGATTTAGAAAAATCTTAGAATACTAAGTAATAACAAAACTGGAGAAGTACTTAATGAATTTAAAAGTCTCGTCCTTTGTGTGCATAAGGTAAACCCATGTACAACGAGAAAAGTCATCGACTATGGTGAGAAAATACTTTGCACCGGTGAGTGATGGTGTCACAAAGGGACCCCATATATCGCAATAAATAAGTTCAAAACAACGTTAAGATGAAATGTGATTTCTATTGAAAGGCAATTTCGTTTGTTTTTTCAAAGGGCATACATCACAAGTACTAGAAAAATTGGAACTAATACAATCAAAAGAACGACATAAAAATTTAAAACGATCAAGACTTGGATGGCCAAGACGACAATGCCAAACATCTAACGGCATTTTATTATTAAAAAGAGATTTGTGTGATGTTGCTGATCCAGCCGAAACTTGAAGTTGGTAAAGTCCAGAAACATGATTACCCTGAACAATCACTTGATTTGTGAGTGGGTCTTGAAAGATGCAATGATCTGGAGTTAAGAGAGCAACACAATTGAGGGATCCTGTGAGTTTACTTACAGAGACCAAATTAAACTTAGAATGTGGGATATGATGCACATTTGAGAGTTTAAGAGTGGGTGAGAAAACAACTTCACCGATATGCTTAACAACAGCAAGAGAGCCATCAGGAAAATGCATTTCAATCAAAGTGTTGACAGGAGAATAAGAAGTAAAGCATGATAAGGAATTACAGTTTTGGTGTGTTGCACCGCTGTCAATAAACTAAGGAGAAATAAAGGATGTGTTAAGTATCTTACCAGTTAGGTTCACTCGAGGTTCCGTAGGAGTATCCTCTGTAGGAGGGTTGAGAAGAGTTAGAAGACTAGCATACTGGGACGCCGAGAGAGACGGAACAACCAGAACTGGTTGTGAAACTTGATTTGTTTGAGGTGCCAAAATTTTAGCTTTAGCAGCGACATGGAGACGATTGTTGTTGAGAGCAGCGGATTTAATCGATGGGGCTGTAATTAGGGAACCATCTTGATTCCATAAAGCCTTGAGCTTGGTATAATAAGCCGAAAAGACTTGTTGTTTTGCAGCAAAGAAAGGAGTTTCTTCAGCAGACAATGATGCCATTGTGAGAGGCAGAGAAAAAAATGCTGGAAGAAGAAATATATTTAGGTTCCTGAAAGAAAAGGATATTTAGGTTCCTAGGATCTAATAGGATGATACCATCTTAGATTTACAAGAATAATATGGATTAATATCACAATTGTTGAGACTGATTATATTTCATTGCGTATTTATATGAATACAAAGTATTGAGAAATGACGAAAGATTCAAAACCTAAGCTAAACAATAATAGCGTGAATACTGGATACTTACAGCTAGTTACAACAAATTACAACAAGAATGAGTACATAAGACTCGTACCTACGCTAAAGACTTGCGCCTGGTGGTGACTGCTGACTGTTCAACTGTGGCAAGACTGATGGCTGGTGGTGACTTACATATACACGTCCAATATCTTACAAAGAGGCGGCAGTCTTCGCGGCTATGATTGATGATGATAAAGACTTATGGGCTTATTTCGTAAGTTGCAAAGACGAGTTGCGTAAGAAGCGGGTGAGGAAAGATCGGGCGCCGAAGAAGGGAGACGGGTCTAAATCCGGTGGTCAAGATTACCTCCCATCGCCAAGGGTGAAACATTAACGCCCGCTGTGAAGGATAAATCTATTGTATTTGGGAGCAAGAAGCCACCCCAAATTTACCGTGACCTGAAAGAGTTTATTTCTGTTTTTACAGCTTTAAATTATTCGTTCGTGGCGTCCAATATATCTTACTCCCTCCGTTCCTAATTAATAGGCTGGTTTTGTTTTTAGAGAAAATTAAACAAATTAAGAGAACTAATCATTGAAGGTAGTCCTCATGACACTTGTCAATAAAACAAGTGAAGTGAAATAGTCCCCATGACACTTGTCAACAAAAGAAGTAAAGTGAAATTGTCCAATGACACTTGTCATCAAAAGAAATTAAGAGAAAAGGGGTCCTAGAAAACTAAAGTAACATTTGACTTTCCCAATTAGGAAACCAGTCTATTTTTTGAAACATCTATTTATAGAAACCAGCCTATTATTTAGGAACGGAGGGAGTAGTAATTAAGACTACATCATCTGCAGGGTGTACATTTCAGGGAAAGAAAATCCAGTACCTCCTGTTCGATTAGCTGCTACTCTCTCTTCAAACTACAAAGCCTTGTTGATAGAGAGGGGTGGATTACCATATGGAAACCCGAGAATAACAAGTTTAGTGCACCTTGGCAACGTTGTATATCAGAAGACGGGTAATTAACGTGTGTAGACGAGTTTTAGGTGGTGGAAATTGTTTGAATGCGGGGTTGCTGGAACTGATTAGTTTAAGTTTAAGACCGCTGGTTGGGATGGAAGACCTGTTACTGAATCATATCAATGGGTCGAACAGAGAGTGGCAGTACTAAATTGGTAGTTCAATCTTTGGCAGTGATGGTCATCAACATACCGCAGCTGATTATTTTGGGAACATGATTATTTTGGGTTGACGTTGACGATGCAGGAAAAGAAAGACCAATAGCTCATGGCTTGTTATTCAACGACGCGTCTGGCGTAAAACACAGGGCCTACTTGAACAAATCAATGAGACATATAATAATCCCAGCAGATGCACTTGGAAGTCCTCGACTGTGAATGTTAAGTGGTGTTGGACTAGCTGATATCGTTTGAGATCCTCATCATCACACTTGTGGTTAATCAACCACTTGTTGGTCAAGGAATATCTGATAATCCTATAAATGCCCTCTACATACGATCCCCTGAACTAGTTGAGGTATCACTTACACAAGTTGTGGGTATTACTCCATATGGAAGTTACATTGAAGCTGCCAGCAGTGAGAATTTTGCTTCTCAGGCCCTAGAGAATGAAATGTTCTCACATCAGGTACCTTTTCTATAAGACCTATAACCTTAGGGATTATCTGTAGTCCGTTTGGCATTTTTACTGATTTTTTTTTTTTTTTTGAAGACTGGATATCTTTTTTTTTTTAGTCTCCGAGTAAAATACGACTAGGAGAAGGGAGGAGGCATTTAGTGCATAGTGGTCGCCAAAATGAATCGATTAAGATTTTGGCGATATCTGAAAAATCCAACTGATTACAAACCAATTGGAAGACCCTCCCTCCTACTAGGGTCATTTTGCAGTTAAAATAAGATTTACTGCCCTTACAAACGCAAACTTTCAGACATCTTTCTCTTTTTGGAGAACCAGCTTTTTATCATAGAATTTTAAAGGCCAGTAGGCCTAGAGACCTGCTTTTATATCTTCTACATTGTTTAAAATAAGCCGATAAAGACTTGGACTGGAGTGCACATAATTCTTTTAGGAGTGTATAGATTATGGGACTGTAGTATGTTTGACCAACAACTTTGATCCCTACTGGAGTGCTGCTCTCGTCCAACTAATCAAATAAAGGTTGCATAGGAGTCAGGAAATTCATCATTTCGTTATCATTCATACAGAGCAGTGTACTTTTAATCTTGGAACCAAAGCTGTTTTTTCCTATGATTTTACCCAAAAGTGAACCAACAAAATATCCAACTACTTGGAAACCTAACAGTCTTGTATTCCACTAACCCAACTGCCATTCTTTATAGTCGTCTTCTTCTTCTTTCATCCTATTAATACTAGTGTCTATCCTTCCATCTACGTTACTCTTAAATCTATCTCTGGATCCAAAAAAAAAAAAAAAACAGCTTGTCGGTTTCAAATTGGAGAAAGCAAAATGAGTGACACGAATCACTCCAGAAGTTCCCAGGATTCAAAAGGTCCGACTTATATTTTTGTTTTTTTTTGTTTTTTTTACAAATCCTCCTTTCTTTTTGACGTCCTTATGTTTATAATGGTTTGTTTCCGGTGTCTTGAATCAGATGCGACATCATCCACAAGTCAGAATTCTAAGCCGGATTTCATGGAGGATGAAGAAATTCTAATTGCCAAGATGCACAGTCTAGTTGGAGATAGGTTTGTTTTTTGTTGATTTCGCCATATCAATTGCTTACATCTGAATATATAACATCAGTGCTAATTGTTAATTAAATTAAGGTTTTATGTGTACTGTACTCAGGTGGTCTTTGATAGCTGGAAGGATTCCCGGAAGGACAGCAGAAGAGATTGAGAAGTACTGGACTTCGAGACATTCTTCATCGCATCGATAGTAAAATCCCAAGCAAAAATCTGGGGTCTTGTTTTATTAAGGGGGTTCACAAATGTATTACGGGAGAGAACAATAAAACATGTAAATCACTGAATTTTTTTCCTGAAGTACTTACATACTGTGCATCTGTGTAGTCGCGTTCGTAAACTTCAGCGCATGTAAACTAAGTTATCGCCTAGGTGACAGTACTGACTGACACCATTTGTATTGCTAGTCTACATGTAATCAGATTGTTGATTTGTTTTGAGCTACGTTATGCTCTTGGTTTCTGGTTGTATGACCAAGTGGTCCATTGTACTTTTCGTACCTCCTTGGCCAATTTGATTATCAATTTTGGATTTGTTTTGGTGGATCAGTGCACAAGTTTTACCATGCTCGGTTTGTGGTTATGCGGCAACATGCATCCAATGTTGCCTTGCATTCACAAGCAGGATTATTACAATCCATGTGCTTTAAGTTTAGCAGCGCTCTGGTTGCCATGCTTTCACTCCCTCTAAGCCTTTAAAACCATCAATATTCTATCCAAGTGTAACCATCCTCGCCACTTTATAAGCCAAAATTGAATAAATTTTGGTCCAGTTGTTTATTTGAGTTGTGACACTTTTAATCATTTTGGACGAGAAATTTGTCTGTTTGAATTAAGAATTCATTATAAGTGAAGGAACAGTTGCAAACACGCTATATCGCCGTCAAAGAACAAGTTGTGTGTTTTTTACTATTTTGCTTTTGTTTCTAATTTTTCAGATTATGGCAAATCTTAACATTATAAAGCTCTGGGTCTATAGATTGCGCGTAATCATGACAAAATTCCTTTTCAATATTGTGCATGCTTAAAATCGAAAAGTGTAATTCTCACATCAAAATTCAACTAGTAAGCTTTAAGTAATTACAGACTATCCCCCAACCAACCCAAAGAATCAATTGACAAAATTGAGAAATCACGGTGACTCAGTCGAAGACTCACCATGGCACTATGAATTTAGAGTGATGCCAAATGCTCCTACAACTTTTCAAGCACTTATGAATTCAATTTGTGTGGAGTATCTTAGAAAATTTGTGTTATTTTTTTTATGATACTTTGATATATAACGACACTCTTGAAGATCATGTACACCACTTGTCTCTGATGCTCTCATTGCTCAGACAACACAAATTATATCCTAAATACTCAAAATGTTGTTTGCTCAATCATTTTTAGAGTACCTTGGTCACATTATTACAACCGATGGAGTAGCTGCTGATTTAGAGAAGGTTGCAGCCATGAAGAATTGGCCAGTCCCTACAACTCTCAAACAACTTAGAGGGATTACTGAAAGTTTGTGAGAGGTTATGGCTCTATCAACAAGCCACTCATTGATTTCCTCAAGAAGAACTCATGTGTGTGATGCAGCATTGCAAGCTTTTGAGCAACTCAAACTAGCCATGTATTCCACCTCTATCTTGGCCTTGCCTGACTTTTCCAAAACTTTTGTAGTAGAAACAGATGCTTACTAAACCGGCATTGGTGCAGTTCTAATGCAGGAAGGGGGGGTATTGCCTTCTTCAGCAAGCGATTTATGGCTCTCACTTCATATGGGAAGGAATTGTTGGATGTAGTCAGAGCTGTCAAGCATTACTTATCTAGAAATCACTTCATTATCAATACAGACCAACAAAGAATCAAGTACTTCATGGATCAGACAATCACCAACTTACTTAAAAAAATGGCTCGTGAAATTATTAGTTTTTTATTACAGTCCGGTACAAAAAAGGGAAAGATAATATAGTCGTTGATGCCCTTTCCAGATTGCATGCAGATTCTTCTAGAAACTGCAATGCACTGACTTTCTCCATTCTTATATGGGCTACTGACATTGTACAAAGTTATACCAATGATCCATGGGATTCTCAGATAATTTCACAGTAACTGGTGAATGTTGATGCAATTCCTAACTGCACTTACAAGGAGGGCACTTTAAGGTTGAAAGGAAAAATCTATGTTGGTCAAGGAAACAACTTGAGAGAGTGCATTATTGATTATGCTCATTCATCAGCCATTGGTGGCCACTCAGGAATACAAAAAAATTACATGAGAGAAAAATATCATTTATACCGGCAACGATTAAGAAAGACATACTATTGTTTGTTAGCCAGTGTGACACATTCCAAAGAAATAAAACTGCCACAACTTAGCCAGTTGGTCTTCTCCAACCACTACCAATCCTACTCAAGCTTGACAGCACATCACCATGGACTTCATTGAAGGCCTACCAAAGTCTAAAATGAAGGATGTCATTATGGTGGTCATTGATAGATTTAACAAGTATGGACTCTTTCTAGCTCTCATCTATCCATTCGCTGCCAGTTCTGTTTTTCTGGAGTTCATAAACAATATCTTCAAGCTGAATGGCATGCCTTTTTTAATAGTTTCCGATAGAGATAAAGTTTTTACAAGCCATTTCTGGCAAGAACTATTTAAAGCAGTATGCACTACATTACATCTCAGCAGTGCTTATCATCCTCAAAAAAAATGGATAGACGAAAAGGGTAAATTCTTGCTTGGAAGGGTACCTATGATGTATGACAAGTGATAAATCTAGAAATTGGTTTTCTTGGCTTCCACTGGATGAATGGTGATATAATAAAAGATTCCTTAGCGGACTGCAGATGAACCATTCTATTATTGTATGGTTATATTCTTCTTTCCCTATCCTTTTCGAATGAAGATCATACTTCTGTAGCAGCTGTGGAAGAATACCCGAAGAAGAGAGATTTTATGGTTGACATCTTCAATGATACTCTCAATCATGCTCAAGAGAGAATGTAGTGGTTTGCTGACAAGAAAAGAAATACTTTGAAGTAGGAGATTAGGTTTACCAAAAACTCCGCCATATAGGAAATCTTCAATCTCTTTGAGGATAAACTTCAAACTTGCGGATAGATAGTATGGTCCATTTCTAATCTTGGAGTACATTGGAAAAGTATCATACAAGTTATATCTTCCTTTTGGGTCTCATATCTACCCTTTTTTTCATGTGTCACAACTTAACAAAAAGATTGGTGCAACAATCACTATTACACCTACACTCTCACCAGTGGGTGATCTGGTGAGTTGTTGACAAAGGCTCTTCTGTTTAATCTAATAAAGTCCTTTTCTGGTTAGATCAATCTAAAAATTTATTACTGAAATAATCAAGTTCTAGATTCGCAAACAATCAATATAAATATCAAAGAGAAATTATAAAGCGATGCAGATCTCACGCAACTAATCAATCAAGTCTATCAAAGATAAACTGATTCTAGTTGGATCCCAGCCGATCAAGGTTTGTGCACTAAATCCACAAGATATTAAAACTAATAAGAATTTTTACTCGTCTTCAAATATTCTATTGCCTTCAAAAACCTTCACAACAACACTTGAATCCTCTTGTGATCA
Source organism: Papaver somniferum (assembly GCF_003573695.1). Lineage (NCBI taxonomy): Eukaryota > Viridiplantae > Streptophyta > Magnoliopsida > Ranunculales > Papaveraceae > Papaver > Papaver somniferum. The sequence continues at coordinate 103,219,317 of NC_039361.1, read as the reverse complement.
ATCACGCACAGAACAGAGTCTGTAAACAATGGATTATCACAAGATGTCTTTAAGTCCAGAGATGGATCTAAAGATCCCGTCAATACTTTGATCTAGTTTGAGTGAGCCTTATATCAGAAGTAAAGGTTCTCAAGAATAAATAAACTAGGTGCAATCAAAGTTTCAACAACCGTTAGTCTATCAAATCAATAATCGAAAACTAAAACAGCAATGCAATTATCTAGTATCCCACCAACAATACTCGTATAGATTCTTGATCCCAATGAAGTCTTTAAACGAGCGGTCGTAAGATATTTTCGCCTAATTAGGGTACTTTCCTCTCCGGATAGACGGCTCCACCAGAAACAACAAGAATGAATTTTTCCTGGCTCTTAGGAAAGTTTTTAATAAATGCAAACTCAAGTATTTATAGACCAAGGTTGTTTGGACAACAAGTAAATTCCAAAACCGAAAATATTCTCAAGATATTAACATTAAAGTACCTAATTTCGGTATCCTTATTTCCACTTAAATGCCAAACCATATTTCCGAAAACTCTCATAGAAAACTTCTATTATTAGTGTAGCACATTAACTAATAATATTTTTTAGAGGATATGCTTTGATTGCTGGTAATTAAAAAATATATGATGAAAATCATAATTAAATGATTTTTACTTTTTCGGACCAGGTATCAAGTCAAATCGTCTCACGCATCAATGAGATGCATTCGCCATAGCTCCAGCATTATACCTTGAGCATTATGGAATATCTTTGGACAATAAATGATAAGAGTTATGTACATGTTCAAATATATCACATATGGAATTTTCTGAACTTGAAAAACCTAAGACCCTATTTCATACGCACCATGAAGAAATATGTGAACCATTGATATTGGTTCGGTACATGGAATCGATTAAACCATCGATCCAAAGTATGTTGTGGCCGGTTATATCATGATTCCCAATACATGATGTAATCGGTTACACCTGGATCCATGAAGTAGCTTGTGACCGGTTACACCTTGCTTCCCGAAGTATCTTTTCATCGGTTACACCTTGCTTCCCAAAGGTTACTTGTGACCGATTACAACTAACTTCCCAATTCATCTTGTGAGTGGTTATACCTTGGTTCCCAAAGTAACTTTTGACTGGTTACAACTTACATTCCAATATAGATTGTGATCGGTTATGCCTTGATTTCCGAAGTAGCTCATGACAGATTACAACTAGGTATATTATATAGGCTATGACCGGTTATACCTCAAGTCTCAACAAACTTAAGATAGTAACTACCATAGTCATCGTCCATTGGTTATCCAAAAGATATTCAATGAATAACAAGAACAATCATGATTTCCCTTTCGATTATGAAAATAAGTTCATACATCTACTTCCTTAAACTCACGTAAAGATACATAGTTTTCTAGGATGCAATCGCACCTATATAATGCACACATAATCAAATAACTATATATAATAGATTATGTCAATGTCGTATTTACGAAAGTTCCAAAAGATAAGCATTTATAATTCGTAATATATTTTCCTTGTTACTTTGATCATACTATTATGAACAAGTCTCACCACTAGAGTGTTATATACAATATATACATCTTCGCATGTTGTGTTTTATATAGCACGACTTGAAAGATATGTTAGGAATGAAAACAAGATCAATTCAATATTACTAACCTCAAGTGGAAGGATGATGTCGTCATTGTTGTTAGAACATAGCTCGGTCGACCTCGCATGCGTTTCTATTCAAGCATGTTTGTCAATGTTAGTGATCAAAACTATGAGTCTTGATTTCTAGTATACATAGCTAAGTCTCGTACTAGGATGGAAAAGTGTAGTTGATCTCAAGGAATTCATGGCGATTCATCATACAACGACAAAGATCTACTCAAGGAACCGTGGAACTTCATCAACGTACAAAAAGGTATGTGGATACTTGAACTTATCTATCACTCAAAAGTCTATCTCTTCTATATCCTACTTCTTATGAGACAAAAGTCGTATGCTATATAGACTGGATCATACACATTTGATATTTCGAGCCGAGTATATATCGCCTATCTATATCTCGAAATCATGTGTTGGTAAAGCATTTCGCTTTGATCGGGTTTATCTTCACCTTATGATGAAAGTCATAATGTTTCAATCACTTTGAAAATAGCTTTGACGAGAAATAGTGTAACAACTATATAACGTCCTCTAAGAATGTTTCAATGGTTGGAATGAGAGTTTAGGTCAATATAACCAATGATGGATATAAGCATTGTGTGGTAACACATATGTGCATAAATCCGATTCCTTAATCTGAAGTTTGCTAACTTTGTTGATTGAGAGAAATCGGAGGAATTGGCTTTGCCAAGTCCGAGAACTCAGTTTGCGAACTCAATTCGCGAACTGACGTTCTCTTACCGAGAAATTCTGTTGGGATTTCCAAAAACTCGTTTGCGTGTTTAGTCCGCGAACCTAGTCCTCGAACTGGCGGAAGTCTCCTTGCCAAGATTTTCTGCTGAGTTTGGAAAACACTACCGGTTGCCTTAAGTCCGCGAACTTGTTTGCGTACTTGAGTGGGTTATGATCTAAATATGTGCTTTGAACATGAAATTTAAATTACTAAGGAATGTAGTATGCAAACCGTGGCTATAAAGTTCATGAGCCGATTCAATCGAATCGAATCATCCTTGTTTCAATTGTGTCTTGTATAGTTACATAAGATCTCATAGAAATTGAACAACTCTCTAACTAGTTCATTTGAGTTAACTGAACTAGTTATGGTGAAGAAGAAAAAGGTTAATATGAAATGCTCATATGGTTAACCTTTTGGGTTACTATGTTGAACCAACATACACGTACACGTTTGGGCACGGTTTTCATAAACCCAGTAAACGTATATCTCAAGTGTGTACGACAAGATAAGTTTTCGATCTAACAGTTGAAAAATATTAGCTTGAATCTAAATCTGGTTTTCATCTAACAGTGAATATTGATTGCTTTGTACCTAAGGCAAAACCCTGATTTGAAGACTATATAAAGGAGACATATAGCATTGGGAAAAACCAATCCCCACACGTTTGTGTGATACAAGTGCGTTCGCTAGAGTTGATTCTCCTCTAACGTTTGGTTTTCTTTCCTAAAACCATGTTAACGACTTAAAGACTTCATTGGGATTGTGAAGCCAGACCGATACTACTGTTATCGTAGTTGTGTGATCTGATCTTGCATCTTATATCGTACGAATACAATCTTATTGATTGGCTTGATATCGTGAGAGTTCTCCGATAGGCAAGATAAAGAAGTCACACACATCTTCGTCTTACTGTTTGCGATTCCTCGACGTCCTCTTGTTTATACAAGTAAGATTGTTGTGAGGTGATTGATTAATCTAGGCTGTTCTTCGGGAATATAAGACAGGATTATCAATTGGTTCATGTTCACCTTGATTTCATATCATAAGACGGAACAAAAACATAGGGTTCTTCTGTGGTAGACAGATTTATCCTTTGATAGAATTTTCTGTGTGAGACAGATTTGTATATTATCAAGTCTGCGATTTTGGGTTGCAGCAACTCTTAGTTGTGGGTGAGATCAGCTAAGGGAATCAAGTGCGCAGTATCCTACTGGGATCATAGGCGTAGGATTATAAATGTACCTTGAATTAGTGGGAGACTGATTGGGGTTCAACTATAGTACAATCCGAAGTTAGCTTGGAGTAGGCTAGTATGTGTAGCGGCTTAATACAGTGTGTATTAAATCTGGACTAGGTCCCGGGGTTTTTCTGCATTTGCGGTTTCCTTGTTAACAAAACTTCTGGTGTGTGTGTTATTTCTTTTCCGCATTATATTTTTTATATAATTGAAATAATACAGGTTGTGTGTTAAAGATCATCAATTGGAAATCCAACCTTTGGTAGTTGATTGATATTGATTGATCCTTGGACATTGGTCTTTGGTACCGTCCAAGTTATCTCTCTTTGATAAAGACTCGCAGATTTCCATTTACTTGAGTAAATATCAAATCGAGATATTGGGTGGTTTTGTTAGACCCCCGCTTTTTCATAAAAAGTATATTGGAATTTGTCCATTCAGATTTCTAAGCGAAATATTGGGTGGTTTTGTTAGACCCCCGCTTTTTCAATTGGTATCAGAGCAGGCAAACACGTTTAAGACCTTAAAAGTCTGTGTTTGTAGCTATCTGACTCTATGGACAAGAGTATTATCTCTGATAAACGCGTCACCAGTAATAAAGATTCTCTCTCGTCTAAATCTATTAAAGAGAAAAAAATTTCAATCTCGAATATAGAGAAACTTTGTGGTTCGACGAGACAGACAAACAATGGCATGAGTGTTCATGATTACCCTTCGAAAGAGACCTTCTCTTCCAATGAATGGGATACAGCTGAAGAGAGTAAATTGATTCTAAATCTTGTTAGAATTCAAGTTGTTAGAATGAATTGATGAGTGCCAAATATTGTATATATTTATCCCTTTTTGTTGGCATTTTAACTCATCTTTTGTGCATTAATTCTACATTTTATCCCATATTCTGTATTTTCCTTGTTTTCAAGAATAAATATTTTTCTTAATTAATTTTGCATTTTTAGGTACCAAATAAAGTCTGGATGATTTGCGGAGCAGAAAAGTAGTGAAAAGCCGGGAGGAATTACGGAAGGAAGCCGAAAAGAATGGAGCGCACGTTCAAAAAAGCTAGGAATGGGCTCAAGAAGGAAGAATTGTTCTTAAAGAAGATATGGGCTTGGCATACCCAAGGCCCAAAACCCTTACCCAAACCCATTTTCTATATCCATACCCGTCTCCATTCTCAGCCGTCAGATTGGATCCAACTCATCATCCTACGGTCGCTCATTCATAGAGCATCAAAATCTGAAGTCTCTGCCAAACACCACAGCGCATAAATTCCAAGCCTTCAGATTAGATTGTAGTTGAATCCAACGATCGCTTCTAGGCATGTGCATCAAAACTAGATACTCCCGATCTACACTACAGTACCTAACATCATCTAACACCGTTGACTTCGTTGTGTTTCAAAATCCAACGGTTGCATCGATTCATCTCTCATCTCACCGTTAGATCTACCAACCATCTTCGCATCCCGCAGCTCAGAGTCAAATAACATCAAAATTTGATGAAGCCGCTCAACACTCTAAAAACCTAATACCTATACCTCCAAATCGACCACTTCTTCTTCTTTTCTTTCTTTCTTCTTCACCCATCCCTGTTGCAGAACCACCACCATCACCCTGCCACTGCCATCGCCACCACCTACTCCATAGCCACCTAAACACCACCACCAACTCCACTATAATCATTCCCCCCATCTTCTAGCCATCTATCCTACCAATTTCTTTTCTTTTCTTTCTCAGAAAACCCTAGGAAAGAAATTGGTACAATAGCTCGAGCTAGAAAGAGAAATTGAAGGCATGGGAAGGAGCAGAGAAGGGAGAAGAAGCATGGGTTGAAGACGGACTCGTCTTATCACGTTTGGTAAGCTCGAAAATCAAAACCCTAGTCTACTGTCAATTTGGGGATTTTTTTTGTATATGAACCCTAATTCTGTTGAGAGAGAATTGGGAGGAGGAGAGTGAGTGAAATAGGGTAAGTAATTAAACCACTCCCCTAATTTGTCGAAACCCTAGGTCCACTGTTTAAATTAGGGATATTTTTGGGGAAGAACCCTAATTCTGTAATTTGGGGGGAAACCCAAATTGGGTGTCTGGGTATAAAAAGGGGACTGTGGGTGTGATGTAAAGGTTATGCTGGAATAGCCAGTGTCCAGAACTTTGATGTTCTGCATATATTCATGTTCTGTTTTGTGTGAATATATGCCATGTCAATTGATGTTCTGCATCCTTGAAGGATGTTCTGCATCCTTGAAGAGAGTAAATTGATTCTAAATCTTGTTAGAATTCAAGTTGTTAGAATGAATCAGTTAAAACGCCATGTCAATGTTCTACTTGGTATTGTAAGAGATTGCAAAGCCCATGGAAGCGCTGAAGATCAGTCTTCATGCTTGACTCTTGAGGCATGCCTCGAAAAGGATGCATTGGATATTGAACGTCGTTTGAATAAACTCTCCATTCAAGGATGTTCAAAGCAATCTAATGTACCAAGAACTTCTGATTCTTTACGTTCAGAAGTAAATACAGATGTTCCTAATGGTTCCCACAACCGTGAAATTGGGACATTCTGTAAAAGAGACAACTCTTCTGTAGTTGCAGGAAATCCTACAATACACCCCTCATATAATTTCATTGATGATCAGCTCATTCTTAGGTTTACACTCTTAATTTTATTGATTAAATTCTGAATGTTCTTACAAGGAAAATAAAGAAATCAAGAATGATCTTTGTTCTGAACTTTCTCTCTCCTATTTACTTGTCTCTTACTCAAAAAAGATCTCTCTCTCCTTTACAACTCGAATGACTATTTATAAGGAAATACATAGTGGATGACAGCTAATTTGTCCTTTATTTTCGGATATAGCTTGCGACATTCTCGCAACCTTACAAATGTTAACTTCGCAAGCTCTCTAATTTTCGCAAGACTATCACATCTTTCTCGTGATTCTTGCTGACGTCGTTTCTGAAATTATTCTGCGACGCTATTATGCAATACCATTGATAATTTCGCTGAAACATAATTGTTGCGAGATTCTGATCCTACATCTTGCCTCTTCTCATATCTCCTCTACAAAGTATAGAACGATGTGAGAAATGCCGCAACTGCTTATCTTCTCATATTCTACATTTATCTTCTCATATTCTACATTTATCACACGTATTCTTTCTTCCATTTATTTCTCGACACGTCTTTTGTAACCGTTACTTTTAAACCGCTTAAATCTTTCCGTATTAACCGTGTTTATTTTCTCGAGGAAAAATTCCCTCTATATATATTTCTTTTCATTCTCTTCTTTTTTTCCTTTTATTCTCTCTGCAACTTCATCATTCTTCTGCAAATTCTTTTATTGCAATTTTTCTTCTTTCCTCTTCAATATTTTTAAGTTCCTCTTCATCTTCAAACTAGATCTTCATAGTTCGTGATCTTCCTCAAGACAATCTCCCTGCTATCATTTTTCATGGATTCACCTCAAGGTTAGTCTTCTCTTTTCTTCCTTATAAGTTTTGCTGAAATTGATATATTTGAAATTAATCTTGTTTATTTCCTTTTGTGATGTTATTTATGTGATTCCCATACTCTTGTTATTTCAGCAAAAGCGGCTCCAACACTAAATTTACAGTTCAAAACCCTAACAATCCCAAATCACAGCACAAAGTTGTCGCACACAAAAGAAAGTCTGCGAATGAGAAGGTAGTAAGAAACACTATCTTTTTCTAATAACGATATTGTTGCCTCTGTTTCTTATCTAGATTGTAATTCGCAGGGTGATAAATATCTTCATAAACCTCACAAGAAATCTCGCCACCTCAAGGCTGTTCCAACTTATGTTCCCTTCCACCTACTCATTTCTTCCAAATCTCCCGCGACATCTTCGCAAGATAAACCTTTGTCTCCAGTTCATGAAGATGCTGCTTATGATTTCATTTCTTCCAAATCTCCTGCGACCTTTTCGCAAGATAAACATTTATCTCCAACTCACAAAAATGCTGCCTCTGACTTTCTCCAGTTGATATTTCTACGATTGAAATTCCCCTTATGGATCCTTCTACGAATGAAACCTCTTCTCTTCCCATTGATAATGTTTCTCGACCTTCTATTTCTACTAGTTCTCTACCCAAGTCTCTTCCTTTATCAAAACAAACCTTGGAATGGATCGATATTTCTTTCAAGGTTTTATCTGAGATTCTGGATGATGGCAAGAAGTCTTCTACTGATCCCATCAAGTCTAATGTTTGCGAAATTCTGAGCAAGCATTTGGGTTCTGACAAATCTGCTTCGTAGACAGCTTTAGAAAAAGAATATAATGCTCTTCGTCTTGAAAATCGGAAATTTCAAAATGTTTTGCTGGATCGTGACAATCTTCGCAAGAAGAATGATGAATTAAGAAGTATGATTTCCTCATCTATGTCTTTAATTTGCCTTTTCGATGGTTTTATCCTTCCCATGTTTAATTATCCTTTAAATCCCTCTTTCACATGTTAAGCATTAAATCAGAAACGAGTAATGAAGAGATATCAATTTGAATCTGCTATTGAAGAAGCCCGTGTTGATAAAGAAGTCTTAATGGATCAATATAACCAATTAGATAACCTCTATTCATATTCTCTTGATCAAATAAATAATCTTACCAATGAAAATATCCAATTAGTTCAAAGACAAGATCTATTAAGTAATGAAATATCTCGTCTTTCTTATTCTTTAACCAAAGCTAATTTAGGGATGGAAACTTTATCAGTTGAGATAAAACCTTATCTCAAGAGAAGCAAGTTTATTTAAACAAGATGGCGATATCTTCGCAACAACTTAATATTCTTCAAAAAGTATGTGCTGACCAAGAGAAATTTCTTCGCTCTTTAAGAAATGAACTTAAAGAAGTAACAGAATCATATATCGCTGAAAGAGATATACTCATTCTAGGTAGAATAGCTTTAAGTGTGAAGGCAAATCACCTTAAAGAACAATATTTCAAATTAGAAGAATCTTATTCTTCTCTTGCGAAGAAAAATGCCTTCCTTGTTTCTAAAGAGAAAAATCTTCAGTCTCGACTTAAAGGTTTAGTTCGAGATAAATTTGATGACGCAATGGACCATCGAGAGAATAGTTGTCTATCCCTGATTCAACACCTTATTTCGCAAAAGGAAGGTAGTCATAATAGTTTGACTGCCTTAATTATCTTTTCTTTGTCATATCTCTCTGAATTCCTTATTATAACAAAATTTTGTATTCTATTTTTCGCAGAGTCTGAGAAGAATCTTCATTCCTCTATTTATGACTTGGAGGCTAAATATGCCAAAATTTGCAAAGAGAATGCCGTGCTCGTCTCTACCCTCACTGGTTCTCGCGATCGAGCAGAAAGAAGACTTGATTACCTTGCTTATTTTAAAGATATTCAAGATAGGAATCATCAAAGAGCACTTCTTCGCCAAGTTCATCTCCGGGCTGAAGTCCTTGTAAATGACATCTTATTGTCCAAGTCTCTTCCTCCTACATCAATTGACCCTTTAGAAGTAGATGATGATGAAATTCATCGTTCTGCTGATAGTGATTATGATTATGAAAGCGGTGCAGAGGATAATTTCCTGGAAGATGAAGAAGAAGTTCCTTCTAAAGAAGTATCTGCTGGTGTTAATCAGAATGAGAAAGAAATTTCTCCTGAATAAGTAATTGCTGGCGATAATCAAAATACTAGTCATGGCAAAGATCAAAGCCGAAATGAAAGAGAAGCTTGCGAGAATGTTGGCGAAGAATTTCTGTCATCTCCTACTACTAATATTAACATTGAAGCTTGAGTTTCTTTTCTAGATTTGTTTTCTTGGGCTGTATTATTTTTATCACTTTTGAGAGCTACATTTTTCAATCGACTTTGGAGTCAACTTTTTCTTTTAATATTTTGTTGATAAGAAAGATAATGCTTCTTGTATATCGATTCCCATACTTTCCTCTCATTATCTTTCTTGCAAAAAATAATCTGTTATGAATGCTTATAATTAGTTTGTTTTATTATATGGTCTTATTTTTCCTTCCTAATTAAAGGTCTTATTATACTATCTCTTGTCATTGCGCCAAAATCGCAGGACGTCCTTGCACTTTCATACAAAAACCCATTGATCTTGTCTTAACTTTTTCTTTTGTATTATGGCGTCTTAAGGAATGTTGCGACAATATGACAGGCCTAAATATTCTTGCGAAAATAAAGCCCCATGACATTGTCGTCTTGCGATGAAATCGCAGGACGTCTTCGCACTTTCATGCGAAAACCCATTGATCTCATCTTATCTTTTTCTTTTGTATTATTGCCTCTTCAGGATTGTTGCACAAATATGACAAGCCTTAATTATCCTTGTGAATAATAAGCCTCGTGACATTTTCGTCTTAAGACACTTATCATCTCCCTAATGGAGGGTGCCGCCCTTATCTTCCCCCTGGTTGCCCCTTCAAGGAGGCGTACTTCTACCATACAAGGTTAGCTCCTCCCATCCAGTCTTAATAACAACCAGTTGTTTTCGAAGACTCTTATCCCTTTTACCTATAGGGCTTATGGTTACGAGACTGCACCCTAAGTGGGGTTTTCTTCAGGCCGAGTGCAGTATAAGGCAAGACTTGTCAAGAATGGCAAGGACGCTTCAAACGCCCTCGGCACTCTTGACTCAACCGTGTACCTCGGCGCCTTGATCAGATCTGCACTCCTTGGGAGAGTCCTTATTACCTTATTCTCCCAACCTAAGTCATATGCTTAATTTGAGAATCCAAGGTGCCTCTCCCGGATGGGCTTTATTGACCCCAAATCTCCATGACTCAGGTTCCGGTAGCGGTGTAGCATTTCCCTGAGCCATGTAACAGGTACCCCCTAATATGACGTACTTTAGGTCTTACATTTGCCTTTTGCGAAATTTTATTCGCGAACTAGGGTGTACGCCATAAAGGTTTGCCCCTTTCTTTTATGTCATTGTTCTGTGGTTATCTCTGCGATAATTTCGCACATCATGATCTTCTTTTGATATGAGTAATTCTTCAATTATTTTTTCAGAATTCATACCTTCTCAAAGCTTCTTACTGATAATATCTTTTCAAATACAACCTGTTCCATGGTCTGTCTAATTTATGACCGACATCTCTCCCTTCTGGATCCATTAATCTATAAGCTCTTGTTCCAACTATCTCCTTAATGCTGTAAGGTCCATCCCATTTTTTCGCTAATTTTCCACCATTTTCTCGCTGATATATTGGTGTTTTTCGCAGAACTAAATCTCCTGGTTGAAATTCACGTATTTTGACACGTTTATTATATTCTCGAGATAATCTTTGCTGATAATTCTCCATATGTTGTAAAGCTTTTTCTCTTTTTTCTTCTAATTCATCAAGTTTGTTTAAAATTAAACCCACACAAAGATTCTTCTCCCAAGCTTCTCTTTTTGTTGTCGGAATAACAACTTCTGTTGGTAACACCGCTTCAACTCCGTATGTTAAACAAAAAGGTGACATTCCAGTAGCTTCTCTTCTAGTTGTAGTATAAGCCCATACTGCATTATGTACTTGTTCGCACCATGATCTGTGATGTCCTTCCAATTTCTTATTTAATATATCTGCAATTGTTATATTTGTTGCTTCTACTTGCCCATTAGCTTGTGGATACAAAGGAGTTGACTTTCCACACTTTATCTTGAATGCATTAAGTAACATTTCTATGTTCCGTCCCTCAAACTGTTTCCCATTATCAGATACCAACTGTGCAGGAATTCCGAATCTGCAAATGATATTTTTGAATATGAATGTAAAGATATCTTTGTCGCGAATATGTTGTACTGCCTTCACTTCTGTCCATTTTTGTGAAATAATCTGTTGCGACTATTAAGTATTTTCTTTTTCCAGTTCCTGGTAAAAATGGCCCCACAATGTCTAAACCCCATTTTCCAAAGGGCCACACACTGGTTGAAGATGACAATGGTGCTCCTGGTGCATGTATCTTCTTTCCATGCCGCTGACAATCTTCGCAACGTCTTGATATTTGTTTTGCATCTTCATGCATTTATGGCCAATAATAACCTTGCATTTTTGCCCTATGTGCCAAAGATCTTCCTCCACTATGATTGCCAGCATCTCCACTATGTAACATTTTCAGCACCTTTTCTCCTTCTTCTCGTGTCAAACATCTGAGTGATGGTCCACTAAAGGATTTTCGGTATAGCAACCCATCTCTTAATTCATAATTTGTTGCTCGGATTTTTAACTTGTGTGTTTCCAATCTATTTCTTGGTGTTTCTCCTTTCGCAAAATATGCATGAAGTTCCATTCTCCAGTCTGCGACATTATTTATTTGTTCTTCTTTTTCATTATCTATGACTATCACATCCACATCTTCCTCTTGTTTATTGATTGATGGTGACAGAAGTGTTTGTATTTTTATGCATCTCGCAGTTGGATATGTCATCATACTTGAAATGAAAGCAAAAGCGTCTGCGAGTCTATTATCCTTTCTTGAAATGTGCCTCCATTTTATTTTTGGTATTTTCTATGACAATTCTTTAACCAGCTTCTTGTATTTCTTCAGGGATGGTTCATTTGTAGTATACTCTCATTTTATTTGGCGAATGACTAGATGCGAATCACTAGTGATCCTGGCATTTTCTAGTTTCATTTCTATTGTGAATTTTAATGCATGTATTACAACTTCATATTCTGTTTCATTATTGGTGTATGCAAAATTAAAACAATTCCAACTCCATTTCCTTCTCCAGTTGATGATCCATTTACCAGTATTTCCCATCTATTTGGTTATGTTAATAAATCTTTTGGATCTCCATGTTCTTCTTCTACATCCAGCATTTCTTCTACTGCTTCATCTTCTTCTAAAGGAAATTCTGCCAAGAAATCCGCAACAACTTGTGATTTTGGTGAAGGCAAAACTTCATATTTAATATCAAAATGGCCTACTTGTGCATTTCATCTCTCCACCCTTCCTGATCTTTTAGAATTATTCATCACTGATTCAATTGGTACTTTTGTTAATACCTTTATCTTGTGTGCTTGAAAGTATACGCGGAGCTTAAACGATGCATAAACTAATGCTAAGATTAACTTTTCAATCTTTGAGTAATTCTTATCTGCGGTATTAAAAGTTTTGCTAATGTAATAAATGGGTTTCTCCACTCCGGCGTCTACTCGCAGTAACACAACACTTAATGCATGCGACGTTGTCGCAAGGTAAATCAATAATTCTTCTCCTGGTTCTGCCTTTTGCAAAATAGTTGTATTCATAAGATGTTCTTTGATTCCTTGAAAATCCTTTTCACATTCATCACTCCATTTAAATTTTGCACCCTTCTTGAGTATATCGAAAAATTATTTGCATTTGTCTGATGATCGCGAAATGAATCTCCCCAGCGAAGCTAGAAGCCCATTCAACTTCTATACATCTTTTATTGTTGCTGGTGTTGGCATGTCACGGACTGCTTGCACTTTTTCTGGATCAACCTGTATTCCTTCCTTTGATACAATGTAGCCTAAAAATTTTCCCGATGCAACTCCAATAGTACACTTCTCGGGATTCAATTTAATGTTATACTGCCGCATTTGTTCAAAAATCTCCCTCAAGTATTGTAATGGTCTTTAGCCTCTTTACTCTTTAATAACATGTCGTCCACGTATACTTCTAATTTTTTGTGTATCCATTTTGCGAACACCTTCTCTACCATTCTTTGATATGTTGCTCCCGCATTTCGCAAACCAAATGGCATTTTCGTGTAACAATATAATTTTCTAGGGGCAAAGAAAGAAGTATGTTCTTGATCTTCTTCAGCGAGAGGAATTTGGTTATAACCTTTGTACCCATCTAAATATGATACCCTATCATTTCCCGCTGCGGATTCCACCATTTGAGGAATATGTGGTAATGGAAAACTATCTTTGGGGCAAGCTTTGTTTAAATCAGTGAAATCTATGCAAATCATGATTCCTTTGTTTTTCTTTGGGACAATGACCATAATCGCTATCCATTATGGGTATTTAGCTTCTCTTATAATTCCTGCCTCCAGCATTTTCTGTAATTCTTCTTCTATTCGGGAATGGTAAGTTGTTGCGATTTTTCTTATTCTCTGTTTAAATGGTCTCACATTTTTGTTAATCTCCAATTTGTGGCAAGCAATTGTTGGATCTATTCCTGGTATCTCATCCATGTTTCCTGCGAAAATATCTTTATATTCTCGCAGTAAGTTGACAGTTCTTTCTTCTTCTTCTATATACATTTTGGTTCCAATTCTCAACATTAGAGGCTCCTCTACAGTCCCAACATTTATTTTTTTTGTTGGTTCGGCGGCAGTGTAATTGGGTTTAGGTTCTCCCATTGGTGTGGGTTCTTTAATTGCTTTTATGGGTCCTTCTCCTTCTTCCTTCTTTGCTTCCTTTACCAATTTTCTGCGAAATTGTTTCTTTTTTCCTTGTCCTTCATAACGCCTTACTTCAATTTGATGACATAATTTCGTATTGTCAACATCTCCTCTGATTTCACCTATTCCACTTGGAGTGGGGAATTTAATACATTGATGCAACGTTGATACCACAGCTTATATCGCATGTATCCATGATCTTTCTAATAACATATTATATGGAGATTCCATATCCACCACGCACAATGTCACATGTGTTTCAATTTCTCCAAGTGGAATTCGTACCACTATTTCTCCTTTAGGTTTTGTTGTGGATTTTCCAAAGCCGTGAACAAAATATGTTGAACTGGACATTTCTTCGTCTTTAAATCCCATTCCCCGGAATGCATGATAAAATATTATATCAACTGAACTTCCTGTATCAATTAAAGTTTTGTTCAACATCCATTCTCCTGTGGATTTTATTGTTGTCTCCTTCTCTTTTCGTGTAATAGGCACTGTGATGACCAACGGAGATGTATGGTTCAAATTTTCTTTTGGTATTTCTTCCGCCATGAACGCAATTCTTTGCTTTTCCCAATCTTTCAAGGGTGAAGTTTTTTCTACCGCCATAATTTTCTTTCCTTCGAAGTTTCGTTTATGTATTCTTCCTTTGATGTTTTCATGGAATTCACTAACCAAGCTTTTTTTTATCATATTACACTCCAATTTTTTGCCATTTTCATTAATTCTATTCATCTTTCCTCTAACTGATTCACTGATTTGTTTAATCACTTTCTTGATTCGAATCTTATCAATCAACGATCTTCAACTTTCGATCTTCAATCTCCCTGTTTCTAGCGCCATTATGTAGTTGCAGGAAATCCTACAATACACCCCTCATATAATTTCATTGTTGATCAGCTCATTCTTAGGTTTACGCTCTTAATTTTATTGATTAAATTCTGAATGTTCTTACAAGGAAAATAAAGAAATCAAGAATGATCTCTGTTCTGAACTTTCTCTCTTATTTACTTGTCTCTTACTCAAAAAAGATCTCTCTCTCCTTTACAACTCGAATGACTATTTATAAGGAAATACATAGTGGATGACAGCTAATCTGTCCTTTCTTTTCGGATATAGCTTGCAACATTCTCGCAACCTTACAAATGTTAACTTCACAATCTCTCTAATTTCCGCAAGACTATCACATCTTTCTCGTGATTCTTGCTGACGTCGTTTCTGAAATTGTTCTGCGACGCTATTGTGCAATACCATTGATAATTTCGCTGAAACATAATTGTTGTGAGATTCTGATCCTACATCTTCTGACGAAGATATTAAGACTACATCCTCGAATCATTCAAATGATCAAAAGGTATGTCTTGTTTGTGAGACCAAGAGTTCTGTTAGACAAAAGAGAAACTCCAAGTTGAATAAAGACTCCTTAGTTCAACTTCAACATACCCTAGATTTGATTCTCAAAGGTGTGACTTACATCCATATGATTGAGAAAATTTGTTTTCGTACCTATCCTATGTATGCAACCAGGAAAGTCAATACCGTGAGTTCCTCCAATGTCCAAGGGCAGAATAAACGTCTTAATAAACATCGTCCTAAGGAAGTTCAACGCCTTGTCTTTAAACGCAACATTGTTCATGTTGATAAAATCATTCCAGAAGAAAGGAAAATTGATAAGAAAAGAAAGGATATTAAAGAGATAATTGTAAGATACAAAGAGCTTGTCAACAGATTATCTTTTTCCTCATATCAAGGAACTTCTGGTAAGAACTCTAACTATGTCTCTTACTTTGATGACAGTAAATTTTATGATAATTTCTCATGTCAAATAGGATCCCTCTCTAAGATTAAGAGGAAAACAAACTTAACCAAAGACATAAACCTCGTAATAAGCCCGTGGCTCACACTTGTGTTAATTAATCACAAGATTCGAGAGCTTACTCATAAAAAATCCTGTTGAGTAAGTTGTGTTAAAAATAGGTATACTTGTTGCTTGCGTCTGTTAAGTTAAGCTATTTTCTTATTGTCCATACTTAAACTTGTGTTGACAGATCCGCTAAGATCAAGTATTGGTTAAGTCAAAAGAAAATGTTGCATATAGTCTTAATTTTTGCTTTTAGGTCCTGTTTTTGTTTGAAGGACTTTATTTTTTGGGTATTTGTTGTACTCGAACGGATTCCGTTCTGGCCCGAGTCAACAGTTTATTTGAAACCCTAAAATGTTGTACCCAAGGATAAAATATCCAACCTCTTAGGGTTACAAGTCACGTACGTGTACTCCTGGTGGTCTTTTGGATTTTCAAGAATGTCTTCCTCCTCTTCTTTCTACGGTTTCACAAAAGGATTTCTTGACAAAGGTGTTGAGGTTGATTCCAAGAAGAAGAGAACACTTGTATATGAAGATCATCCCAATCCTTCATGCTTCTTTGCTTATAATCATGAAGATGCTGAGAAGGATGATATGATCTCTGCTGAAGTTGTTCATGACTTTATTATGTACTTTGGGGAAGCAAAACAACATCTTTTTGATACTCCAAAAGGTCTTGATAAGGTGAAAACTGAGTTGGAAAAGGTTGTGTCTGACCTTGGTCTTATAAAATCTCAAATCAACGATCTTCCTAAAGAGAATCATCTCTCTGATAAAGGAGAGAAGGATGTCGTTCACAATCCCTAAGACTCCATGTCTCGTGAGGATCTTGTACTGCCCATATCCCTATTCGCTGTCAGGGAAATAATGGAATCTGATTCTCTTTATCTTGTCTTTTTAGATGCCTAGTATGTCTTCCTTTTTGGATTAGTTGGAAGAATAACTAGTGTTGTCAATAGCGATGATTGTGACTACACATAGTTATTTTTGTTTTCATCTTCTTGTGTTACTTTTTAGGTTTATTGGTATTAAATTCTAAAAATATTTGGAGGATGATGTTATTGCAGTATTAATGTTTTTGATTTTGTGATATTGCAATTGGTTATGGGATATGTATTGTTTGCGCCCGTGAACTTGAAAGGTCCCATATTTAGTCAAAAGTAAAGTCGTTCATAAATTGATATTCGTATTGATAAAAGGACGAATGGACTTTTGACAATTAAAAAAGTTATGCCTATGCAGTAATGTATTTGATGGAAAATAGGGTAAAATCTTTTGTGTGACAAGGATAAAGTTTATTATGTCATTATGCATATAGTGATGGAAAGATAGAATAGATCCTTGTATGTATTCCACGGTATTGATCTTCATTGATCCATTCTTTTTGTATTACCGTGAGGCTCCATAATGTATCTTATGTCGAGCACGATACAACTAAGTTGATTATTTTGTGATTAACTTTGTTGGTTGTTCCGTAAGGTACTTTATGTCGAGCATCTTTGAACTAAATTAATCATCTTGGTTCGTTATTTAGTTATTTTCTCCGAAAGTCTTCTTTTATCGAGCAAAACAATTTACAATTAAATTGATTACTTAGGTGATTAGTTTGGTTGTGTTTTCTAATTAATTTATTATAGGATCTCTTGTAATTAGTCTAGTTGAGTATTCATATATTCCACAAGTCCTTGTGTTGAGTATATGAACGGCTATACTAATCATGTTCTATTGGTTAATATAGTCATATATTCCGTAAGGTTTTCCTTATGTTGAGTATGTGAACGATTAAGTTAGTCATCTCTGTATGATTACCTTAGTCGTAGCTCCGTAAGTTTACTTATGTTGAGCACAATCAATTAAATTGATCACTTTTGTGGCTTGATTTAGTTGTGTATTACAATTAAATTAATCATGAGTTTACTTGTGATTAATTTGATTGAGTTTTGGATATATAAAATCATTCCTATGGTCTTTGGTGTACAATTAAAAATCCTTCTTTTCCTTCGAAATTAAGGTCGCTCTTGTTGTTCTTTCGGGAATGACATCAAATGGGGGAGAGTTCTTTTGAACTTGTGCTTAATGGTAATATCTTGCGGGGTGTGCTGCTGTGGAATTTTATAGGGGTTATCTTGTATCTTAAAACTCCTTGATGAATGCATTTAGCATTGTTTTTCTTTTAGTCTATGAAACGTCTTTTCTCGGAAATTTCATTAGGATCCCATTCTTGTACCTTTGCCAATTTTATTGACAAAAAGGGGGAGAATTAATGTGTAGTTCTACTACACATACATATGGTTTTCGGATCATTGTGTAAGGGGGAGTGGTTTCCATGTGAGATGGAGTATTGACTAAAGGGGAGTGATACATATCATTGTAGTATTATTGTTAAAGTCGTGATGCAATTGGACTTTGAAGTTACATAATAATACTATGTCACTGTATAATGATGATCGAGAATCTCGATTTCTCTCATTGTTATAGATATGGATCTTCAAGAATGGTGATGCTAAACTTACAACCTTTGGGATCATTGGAGTACTTGGAAGGACTAAGATTTCAGGGAACGTTGAAGATTAGACTATGGAATAGGAGCCACTAAATTTTATCTTTTTGGTATTCCATATGTATTAATAGTTTTGTCACTAAAATTGACAAAGGGGGAGATTGTTAGAGCATAGCTCGGTCGACCTCGCATGCGTTGCTATATCAAGCATGTTTGTCAATGTTAGTGATCAAAACTATGAGTCTTAATTTCTAGTCTACATAGATAAGTCTCGAACTAGGATAGAAAAGTGTAGTTGAGCTCAAGGACTTCATGGTGATTAATCATACAACGAAGAAGATCTACTCAAGGACCCGTGGAACTTCATCAACAAAAAGGTATGTGGAATCTTGAACTTATCTATCAATCAAAAGTCTATCTCTTCTATATTATACTTCTTATGAGACAAAAGTCATATGCTATATTGTAGGATCAGAATCTCGCAGCAATAATGTCTTAGCGAAATTATCAAAAACACAATACAACAGCGTCGTAGAACAATTTCAGAAATGACATGATAAACGACGTCACCTAAAATCATGAGAAAAATGTGATGGTCCTGCGAAAATTAGAGAGTTTCCGAGATTAACATTTGTAAGGTTGCGAGAATGTCGCAAGCCATATCCGAAAATAAAAGGACAGATTAGTTGTCATCCACTATGTACTTCCCTATAAATAGTCGTTCAGTTGTAAAGGAAAAAGAGAGATCTTTTTCTGAGTGAGAAGCAAGTAAATAGGAGAGAGAAAATCTAGAGCAGTGGTTATTCTTGATTCCTTTATCGTTTCTTGTAAGATTATTCAAAGATTCATCAATAAAATTAAGATTGATAATCTAAAATGAGTTGAATGTTAATGAAATCATATGAGGGGTGTAGTGTAGGATTTTCTACAACTACATAATGGCGCTAGAAACAGGGGAACTGAAGATCGAAGGTCGAAGATTGTTGTTGAGATTGTCCAAATCAAGAAAGTGATTAAACAAATCAGTGAAATAAAAGAAAAATGATTAGAGTCAATGAAGATGACAAAAGATTGGAGTGTAATATGATAACAAAAACAATGGTTAATAAATTCCATGAAAACATCAAAGGAAGAATACATAAACGAAATTTTGAAGGAAGGAAGGTTATGGCGGTAGAAAAGACATCACCCTTGAAAGATTGGGAAAACCAAAAAATCACATTCATGGCGGCAGAAATACCAAAAGAAAATTTGAACCACACATCTTCATTGGTTATTACAGTGCCTATTACGCAAAAGAGAAGGGGACAACAACAAAATCCACGGAAGAATGGATATTGAACAGAACTTTAGTCGATACAGGAAGTTCAGTGGATATAATATTTTATCATGCATTCAGGGGAATGGGATTTAAAGATGAAGAAATGCCCAGTTCAACATATCTTGTTCATGGCTTTGAAAAATCCACAACAAAACGTAAAGGTGAAATAGTGGTACGAATTCCATTAGGAAAGATCGAAACACACGTGACACTATGCGTGGTGGATATGGAATCTCCATATAATATGTTGCTAGGAAGACCATGGATACATGCGATAAAACTGTAGTATCAACGTTGCATCAATGTATTAAATTCCCCACACCAAATGGAATATGTGAAATCAGAGGAGATGTTGACAATGCGAAATTATGTCATCAAATTGAAGTAAAGCATTATGAATGACGAGAAAAAAAGAAACAATTTCGCAGAAAGTTGTCAAAGGAGGCAAAGAAAGAAGAAGAATTTAGAGTATACACGATAAGGGCAAAAGAAGGCAGGGGAATACCCAGCGAAATTTCGGAAGAAGGAGAAGGACCTATGAAAACAATAAAAGAACCAACACCAATGGGAGAACCCAAGTCCAGTTACACTGCCGCAGAACCAACAAAATAAGTAAACGTTGGGATTATAAAAGAACCTCTAATATTAAGAATCGGAACCAAGATGGATGTAGAAGAAGAAGAAAGAACTGTTAACCTTTTGCGAGAATATAAAGACGTTTTCGCATGGAGCATGGATGAGATACCGGGAATAGATCCATCAATTTCATGTCACAAGTTGGAGATTAACAATAATGTGAGACCATTTAAACAAAGAATAAGAAAAATCGCAACAACATACCATTCCCAAATAGAAGAAGAACTACAGAAAATGCTTGATGCAGGAATCATTAGAGAATCTAAATACCCAGAGTGGATAGCGAATATGGTCATTGTCCCAAAGAAAATCAAAGGAATAAGGATTTTCTTAGATTTCACTGATATAAACAAAGATTGCCCTAAAGATAGTTTTCCGTTACCAGATATTCCTCAAATGGTGGAATCCGCAGCAGGAAATGATAGGGTATCGTCTTTAGATGGGTACAAAGGATATAACCAGATCCCTCTCGCTGAAGAAGATCGAGAGCATACTGCTTTCTTCGCCCTTAGAGGTTTATATTGTTACACGAAAATGCCATTTGGTTTGCGAAATACGGGAGCGACATACCAAAGAATGGTAGAGAAGGTGTTCGCGAAATGGATACACAAAACATTAGAAGTATACGTGGACGACATGTTAGTAAAGAGTAAATAAGCCAAAGACCATGTACAGGACCTGAGGGAGATTTTTGAACAAATGCGGCAGTATAACATTAAACTGAATCCTGAGAAGTATACTATTGGAGTTGCATCGGGAAAAATTTTAGGCTACATTGTATGAATGGAAGGAATACAAGTTGATCCAGAAAAAGTGCAAGCAGTTCGTGACATGCCAACACCAGCAAAAATAAAAGATGTACATAAGTTGAATGGACTTTTAGCTTCGCTGGGGAGATTCATTTCGCGATCATCAGACAAATGCAAATATTTTTTCGATATACTCAAGAAGGGTGCGAAATTCAAATGGAGTGATGAATGCGAAAAAGCTTTTCAAGGGATCAAAGAACATATTATGAATACAACTATTTTACAAAAATCAGAATCAGGAGAAGAATTATTTATCTATCTTGCGACGACGTCGCATGCATTAAGTGCCGTGTTATTGTGAATAGACGCAGGAGTGGAGAAACCCATCTATTACATTAGCAAAACTTTTAATACTGCCGAGAAGAATTACTCAAAGATTGAGAAGCTAATATTAGCATTAGTTTATGCATCATTTAAGCTCCGCATATATTTTCAAGCGCACAAGATAAAGGTATTAACAAAAGTACCAATTGAATCAGTGATGAAGAATTCAAAAAGATCAGGAAGAGTGGAGAGATGGAATGCACAAGTAGGCCACTTTGATATTAAATATGAAATTTTGTCTTCACCAAAATCACAAGTTGTTGCAGATTTCTTGGCAGAATTTCCTTTAGAAGAAGCGGTAGAAGAAATGATGGATATAGAAGAAGAACACGGAGATCCAAAAGACTTATTAACAGAACCAAATAGATGGGAGATATTGGTAGATGGATCATCAAATGGAGAAGGCAATGGAGTTGGAATTGTTTTAATTTCGCCAGAAGGAGTGAAGATGGCTTTTTCATTCAGATTGGAATTCGCATCCACTAATAACGAAACGGAATATGAAGCTGTGATACATGCCAAAAAGAAAGCTTCCCTAATGTTCTCATTATCGCCAACCTATCCCTCATTTCGATTCTGATCTTATTTTGATATGAATACGAAAAGACGTGGGCGGTTAAAAAGCAGCGGTTACAGAAGACGTGTCAAGAAATAGATGGAACAAAGGATACGTGTAATAAATGCAGAATATGAACAGATGAACAGTTGCGGCATTTCTCACATCGTTCTCTATTTCGCAGAGAAGATATGAGAAGAGGCAAGATGTAGGATAATAATCTCCCAGCAATAATGTCTCGGCGAAATTATCAACAACACAATACAACAGCGTCGCAGAACAATTTCAGAAATGACATAATAAACGACGTCAGCTAAAATCATGAGAAATATGTGATGGTCCTGCGAAAATTATAGAGTTTGTGATATTAACATTTATAAGGTTGCGAGAATGTCGCATGCCATATCCGAAAATAAAGGACAGATTAGCTGTCATTCATTATGTACTTCCCTATAAATAGTCGTTCAGTTGTAAAGGAAAAAGAGAGATCTTTTTCTGAGTGAGAAGAAAGTAAATAGGAGAGAAAAAATCTAGAGCAGTGGTTATTCTTGATTCCTTTATCGTTTCTTGTAAGATTGTTCAAAGATTCATCAATAAAATTAAGATTGTTAATCTAAAATGAGTTGAATGTTAATGAAATCATATGAGGGGTGTAGTGTAGGATTTCCTGCAACTACATATATAGACTGGATCATACACATTTGATATTTCGAGATGAGTATATCTCGCCTATCCGTATCTCGAAATCATGTGTTGGTAAAGAGTTTCGCTTTGATCGGGTTTATCTTCACCTAATGACGAAAGTCAAAATGTTTCAATCACTTTGAAATCCGCTTTGATGAGAAATAGTGTACCAACTATATAACATCCTCTAAGAATGTTTCAATGGTTGGAATGAGAGTTTAGGTCAATATAACCAATGATGGATATAAGAATTGCGTGGTAACACATATGTGCATAAGTCCTATTCCTTAATCCGAAGTTTGCGAACTTTGTTGATTGAGAGAAACCAGAGGAATTGGCTTTGCCAAGTTTGCGAACTCAGTATGCAAACTGACGGAAGTTCTCTTACCGAGAATTTCTGTTGGGATTTCCAAAAACTCGTTTGCGTGTTCAGTCCGCGAACTGGCGGAAGTCTCCTTGCCGAGATTTTCTGCTGAGTTTGGAAAATTCTGCTGGTTTCCTTAAGTCCGCGAACTTGTTTGCGTACTTGAGTGGGTTATGATCTAAAGATGTGCTCTGAACATGAAACTTAAATTACTAAGGAATGTAGTATGCAAACCGTGGTTATAAAGTTCATGAGTCGATTCAATCGAATCGAATAATCTTTGTTTCAATTGTGTCTTGTGCAGTTACATAAGATCTCATAGCAATTGAACAACTCTCTAACTAGTTCATTTGAGTCAATTAAACTAGTTATGGTGAAGAAGAACAAGGTTAATATGAATTTCTCATATGGTTAACCTTTTGGGTTACTATGTTGAACCAACAAACACGTACATGTTTGGGCACGGTTTTCACAAACCTAGTAAACGTATATCTCAAGTGTGTGTGACAAGCTAAGTTTTCGATCTAACGGTTGAGAAATATTAGCTTGTATCTTAATCAGGTTTTCATCTAATGGTGAATATTGATTGTTTTGTACCTAAGGCAAAACCCTGATTTGAAGACTATATAAAGGAGACATCTAGCATTTGGAAAAACCAATCCCCACACGTATTTGTGATACTAGTGCGTTCTCTAGAGTCGATTCTCCTCTAACCTTTGGTTTTCTTCTCTAAAACAAGGTTAACGACTTAAAGACTTCATTGGGATTGTGAAGCCAGACCGATACTACTTTTATCGTAGTTGTGTGATCTGATCTTGCATCTTCTATCGTACGAGTACTATCTTATTGATTGGATTGATATCATGAGAGTTCTCCGATAGGAAAGATAAAGAAGTCACAAACATCTTCGTCTCACTGTTTGTGATTCCTCGACGTCCTCTTGTTTATACAAATAAGATTGTTGTGAGGTGATTGATTAATCTAGGCTGTTCTTCGGGAATATAAGACCGGATTATAAATTGGTTCATGTTCACCTTGATTTCATATCATAAGAAGGAACAAAAACCTAGGGTTCTTATGTGGGAGACAGGTTTATCCTTTGATATGCTTTTCTGTGTGAGACAGATTTGTTTATTATCAAGTCTTCGATTTTGGGTTGCAGCAACTCTTAGTTGTGGATGAGATCATCTAATGGTATCGTCCAAGTTATCTCTCTTTGATAAAGATCGCATATTTCCATTTGCTTGAGTAAAGATCAAATCGACAGATTGAGATATAAACTCTTTGATATATCTTTTTATTGATTAAGTCTAACTGTCTAGTTGATTCTCATAAAAAGTATATTGGAGTTTGTCCATACAGATTGCTAAGTGAAATATTGGGTGGTGTTGTTAGACCCCTGCTTTTTCAGTTGTCGTTGTTACTTTTTCTCATTCTTCAGGTCTTCGGAGTAATACTTGTACGTCTTAACTGAAAATGCGGGGGTCTAACAACCACACCCAACAATTCGTTTGGCAATCTGAGAGGACTTACTATAATACACTTTCTAGAGAATTAACTAGACGGTCAGAATCAATCTAGAATAAAGTATATCAAATAGTTTAATATATCTAACTCTTAATTCAATCCGCAATCATCAAATAGAAATCTGCGAGCCTGATTGAATATAAGAGAAGTTACTTGACCGGTACCAAAGACCAATGTTCAAGCGTCAATCAATGTAAATCAACAACCGAAGGTTGGATATTCTAATTGATTGATATTAACGCACAACATGTAATATTTCAATTATATAACAAAATATAATGTGGAAAAGAAATAACACAGACACCAGAATTTTGTTAACGAGGAAACTGCAAATTCAGAAAAACCCCGGGACCTAGTCCAGATTGAACACCACACTGTATTAAGCCGCTACAGACACTATCCTACTACCAATTAACTTCGGAATGGATTGTAGTTGAACCCTAATCAATCTCACACTGATTCAAGGTACGTTCTGCTGCTTACGTCTCTGATCTCAACAGGATACTACACACTTGATTCCCTTAGCTGATCTCACTGATGAGTGCCAAATAATGTATATATTTATCCCTTTTTGTTGGCATTTAACTCATCTTTTGTGCAGTAATTCTACATTTTATCCCATATTCTGTATTTTCATTGTTTTCAAGAAAAATATTTTTCTTACTTAATTTTGCATTTTTAGGTAATAAATAAAGTTTGGATGAATAGCAGAGCGGAAAAGAGCAGAAAAGTAGTGAAAAGCCGGGAGGAATTACACAAGGAAGCCGCGAAGAATGTTGTGCACAAGACCAAAAGGGTAGAAATGGGCTCAAGAAGGAAGAATTGTTCTTAAAGAAGATATGGGCTTGGCATACCCAAGGCCCAAAACCCTTACCCAAACCCATTTTCTATATCCATACCCGCCTCCATTCTCAGTCGTTAGATCGGATCCATTTCATCATCCAATGGTCGCTTCTTCATCGATTCATCAAAATCTGAAGTCCCTGCAAAACACCATAGTACCTAAATTCCAAGCCTTCGGATTAGATCACATTTAGATCCTACGGTCGCTTCTTTGCCTGCGCATCAAACCTCGATACTTCCTCTTAACACTACAACACCTAACTCCATCTGGTGTCGTCAATTTTGTTGTATCTCATAATCCAACGGTCGCCACATACCTCTCCATCGTAGCCGTTCGATTCAATCTATATGGGATCATCCAACGCTCTTTACTTTCTGTTCATCAAAACTCGCTACACCTGCTCAACACCCTAGCAACCGAACCCTATTACCCCAAAACAAACGGACCCTTCTTATCCATCGGGTTCTTCCTCTCTTCTTCCCAAACAACAGAGAGCTGCTCTGCAACTCCATCACCTCCACCAGCTACACCTTCTTCTCGAACCACACCACCACCACAACCATCCGACAACACCATGATCTCCAGTAGCGCCACCCGACAACAGCAGCATCCTATCCCCCTAAGCCTAGCTGTTGTATCTAACCCACGCGCATCTCACTGACCTAGATGTGGGTTTGATGCAACACCTCGATTTAGGGCATCAGAAGAATGGAGAGGAGCATAGGGAACAATTGCAGAGCATGGGTCAGCGTCGAATTGGGTAAATTTTATTTTGGGAACCCTAATTTTTGGGATTTGGGGGAAACCCTAATTTTAATGTTTGGGAATAAATTGAGGGTTGGGTATCACTGTTAGAGGTGTTCTTGGACTAGCCAAGTGACCAATTAGGTTTAATTTCATTTTCTCAACTGTTCAATTTAGGGTTAACTTTAATTTCAATTTCAATTTTATTTAATTTTCAATTTCTATTTTATTTCATGTTTAATTCCATGTTCATTTAATTTATGTTCTTATGATTTCTGTCTGTTTCTAATTTCAATTTAGTTTTGTGTTTAATGTTAGTTCACTTTTAGTGTCAACTGTTAGTTCACTGTAGTGTTTAAGGTTTAGTTCCTCAAATGTTAAGTTTGTTCATCAAGAAGTGATGGAATGTTAGGCTAGAAGCCTTAGAGCATTGTGTTGATTGAGCAGTGGGGAGAAACTAGTGCTCACTAGTGACTGTGAGCAAACTAGTTCTCTTCCCACTCTAGTAGTATGCCTAGGCTCACCTTCACCATCTCACCTTCACCATCTCCACTGCCCTTGGCTCATAGCCTTGGTTTACTTCAATACCATTGCTTCACATCATCTTCACTGCCACTTTTCTTTTACCACTTTCTTTTGTAACTTACTTTGCTTCGTTTGCACTTTGCCACTGTTAACAATCACCATTTCACTGCCATTGTATATGCTTCCATTGTTTCATTGCCATTACCACATTGTAAATATGCAACACCATCGCCACTGTCACTGTAACCTTACTTTGTACATAAGCACTGCAGCCTTGCCCTATGCTTCATGGTTTCTTTATGTCATTGTCTTGGCTTGATGTCTTATTCTCCCATGTTAACTCACTGCATTGTTGCACTTCCTTGACCCTGTTTTGCCCTGTCTCAGCTTGGTCCTAGAGCTAGCTATCTTGACTTAGCCTTTGTGCTAGTCTGCCTTGGCCAGTATCATGTCCTAGAGCCTTATCTTGGTCTGACAGCTGCATTGCTTCCCTACCACTGCTGCTGCTGCTGCTACCTCAACCAGCTTTGCTACTGCAGCTGTCTGCTTTCCTTCCTCTTTGCACTGCTGCTGCTGCTTCCTCTCCAAGGCCCAGACCACAGTTCAGATTAAGGCCTAAGGCTCAGTTCACTACACTGAGCCCAATCCCAAATTCAAAATCAAAGGCCCAGTTCACTGTTACAAGGCCCAGTGTTATTCAAAAACCTAAAGCCCAATTCACAGTCACTGTTATCCCAAGGCCCAGTGCAATTCCAAAGGTTAAAAGCCCAGGTTCATAGCTAAAAAGCCTAGCTCTAGTTCACGGCCCAAATCATTCAAAGGCCCAAGGCCTAAAGCACTTCATCATTACAACAAACCCATTAAGCCCAATTTACTCAAAGGGTATTCAAAGCCCAACAATAGAAATTTTAGAGCCCAAAATAGTTAGAAAACTCCAAAACACACCCAGTCTATGTGGATCGACCCGTACTTGCAGGAGCTACAACCGACGACCGTGCACTTGCGGTATTACTGTAGGCCCGTTTTATTACGCTCAATTTTATACGCTTTCCCGGGCCCACCAAGTTTTTGGCGCCGCTGCCGGGGATTGGTGTTGTGTTTTTCTTGTAGTTTTATTAGCTATTTTTGCATTTCACTGCATAGCGTTTGCATCTGCATCTGCTTCACTTCATTTGCTGTTGGACCTGCTGTTCTGAACCAGTTTTTCCTCTGCTGGGACGCCACCAAGGAAAAGAACCAAAGCCCAACTGGGTTTTTGCAACAATATCAGAGCAGCTGGGCTGTACTTAAAAGGTAACCCATTTAAGAGAACCCGAATTGTGGGCTTCCAATTTTTTTAATTGTGGGCTTGTAATATTAAAGCCAATTTTTTGGCTTCTCTTATTTTCTGTTGGGTTTGTAATAATTTATTTGTGGGCTTGTTTGTTTAATTTGTGGGCTTGTATTTAATTTTTGTGAGCTTGTTTAATTTGGACTTGTATTTTGTATTCTGGGTTTTTAAACCCAGCTGAGCTTGTAACCGATCACGCTAGGTTAACTCGTTAGTGGGCCGAGTACCCAAATTCTAGGCCGAGAGTTTGGACTCAGTTTCACCAAACGTTTTCAAACCAGCTGAGCCAAAGCAAACACAAAACCAACAGTGGGCTTGCTCCCATTCAAAAACCAAATTTTATTTTCTTTTTAAAAAAAAAATTTCTCCCATTCAAAAAACCAAATTTTACTTGCTCCCATTTTTACAACCAAATTTTTTCCTCTTTATCCCATTAAAACCAAACTTGCTCCCAAAATTTAAAAAAAACCAAAAAAACCAAAAAAATGTCTCCCACCAAAACCAAATTTTTCTCAAAAATCCAAACCCATTAAAAACCAAATTTTGGGCGTTGTAACATAGTTACTTAGCTTTTGAGCCAATCATGTCTAGATTTTGGCCTGCTTCGGGGAGTGGAAACAAAACACTTAGAGAACTTGCTTACGGGCCAAATTCACATTGTGATCCTCCCCCATTCCATGATGTCAATAGTTATAGGAATTATAATGGACATTTTCAAAGTCCCGAGCCGCAATACATTAACCCTAATGACTATTCATACATGCATCATTCATCGCAACGTGAAAATGAACATTTTGCTAGTTCCTCACTCACACAATCATCACTGATCGATCAAATAGAAGCTCGAATCACAGCTTTAGAAATGCAATCACATGAGGAATCTGTCACATCTAATTTTCTTAGGCAACCTGAATCTATGCATGTCCCGCATGTGGTAGTTTAGACCACCCTGTTGAGAATTGTCATATTTTGCATAATTTTAGGCAATCTAGAGAAAATCCAAGGTATGAAATGCCCATAAATTGTGAGAATGGTAGTCATTGGGACCATAATCAATCCTTTGAGGGTTGCGATCAATATTTTGTAAACCCTAATGACCATGCACACATGTACCAATTACCACAATTTGAACATGAAGAATTTTGTACCCCCATGAATTTAGACTCCACCACAGAAGCTTTCAGACTCAGTGAGCAAAAATTCGATAGATCTACATCACGAATTCATGCATATTTAGATCAGATTTTGCTTCACCTACAAAAGGAGGAAATTCATGAGGAAATGTATGTTGTCCCTAATGAAGTGTCTAGTCCCATTCATGTAAATAATGTTGAATATGAACCTAATTTAGAGGAACATGAATCGACTAATGACACCACCACTGTTAATGAGGACCAATATGCATGCTACCATGATGATGATTATGATGATTATGATGATATGTTAGAAGAACATGAAAATATTGTGGAACCTGTTGGTTCAATAACATATGGCTTCTCGCCCTCGACCTTCATGAATGTTGTTTTTTCTAATACTCATTGTAATTCATATGATTTTGATATTGACATGGGATTCGTACAATTATTCTGTGAAGATGAGCATGACATAGGAATAATTGAATCTTTTGTAGACACTAATATGCATGAAAATATATTTGATGTGTCTGAATCTCTACCTAGGTCACATTGTGATATTTCTCCTGATTTGCCGATGCATGAGAACGAATCTGTTGATGATGTTGATGACTCTGATTGTGATCTTGCCAATTTGTTTGATGATTGTGAGCATGTTGTGACACTTGTAGAAGACTTAGGAGATGTTGATGTGATTAGTAATGATGTGCCTATCTTCCTACATGAGTCACAATCTGATGGCCTTCCACCCAACCTAGATTTGGTTTGTACCCATATTGTCAAACCGACTTTTCTGAGAGTCCCTAATCTAGGTTTGGAACTGTGTGCTTCCCAAGTCCTCTTGGACTATTTTGCTTCTAAGTATAATACATTTGAGGAACCACAGTTGGAATTAGCATGTGTACCCGTCCCTAGCGAAGTTCATTTCGAGCTAGACCTTGTGCATGATGAACCCCCGAAACTGCGCGATTTTGTTTTCAAAATTATATCTTCTGTAAAATCCAGGTTTGGGGGTAGCTCATTTTGTTTCACAGCTTCACTTGCATGCCTATCATATTATTATTGTGTGAAGCTGTTGAAACCTCTACACTTTGTCTTTTGGGTTGATCCTCAACTCTTTAGATTGTTAGTGTATGGTGAATTTTTGCATATAATCCAGTAGATAAAATTTCTTAAAAACCCTTTTGTTCCTTTTGTATATATTTTGCTAATCCAATATGATCTCGGCTGACATATGTTGGATTCTTGCCTTGAATAACGGAGTTCTAATATTGCTTTCGCCGAAATCGGGTATTCTCTTTCCTTTTTCTCTACTCAACATGATCCTCTTCATATGTTGTATTATAATTTTGTTCATATTTTGAAACATTGAGGACAATGTTTAGTTTAGGTTTGGGGGTGAAAAGTAGATACTTTGATAATATGCCATAATTGAAAACAAGAACTCCTTTTTGAAAAAAATGAAAAATGAAAATTAAAAATTAAAAATTAAAAAAATCATAAAAAATGGAGCTCATTTACCTTGAAATGTTGACTCTTGTGCAAATATGTAATTATTAGGAGTCTTAGTCTAGATATTTAGGCACCCTGATTCTAGCACAATTCACATAGTGATAAGAAATTTGCACGCGCACGATCTACCAATACATGTATGGCCTCGATCTTCAAGGTGTTTGATAGGAAGTTACGATTGCCAATCACTTTAGAATACTGAACGAAACTTGACTAGCTTGTTCTTTGGTTGGTTGGGATAGAAGGTGGAGGTTACATTAAGAAAGACAACCATCGAATTTAACTGGGTGCATCAAAAAGGGCTACCTCTTGCAAAGTGTCATGTAATCTTTTGTTTCCTTTTGTATTTGTTTCAAAAGTGTTTCCTTATTCAAAAAAAAAATATCAGAAAAAAAATATCAGAAAAAAAATATATCAAGTATTTATCAATTCCATTCTCTCTTGTTCCAAAAATAAAAGAGAATAGTCAATGTAAATAAGAGTCATGTAAATAGTCATCTTTTGTTGTTTCATTGTAATAAGCAAGGAGGGTGTATGCCATTGATGTACAACGCGAGTAATTGTGAAATACCTCCAACTCATTCACAATTCTCGTAAAGTCCGGACAGCTAGCTAGATTTCGACCTTGGTTCTTAGCCTGAGAAACTATCTCTTGGTGATTAGTAGTCATAACTTCAGATATTTCTTTACACATGTGTAGATACACTTTACACTCTTATCACATGTCTTTTTTTGTTATCAGTGCTAGGATTGTGCCTTTGATAGCTAGATTGACATCTCCATTTTGCTGTGAGCTTAAACTGACTTGCACATGTCACATTTGATGGAATCTGAGCTTATATTTTGACCTAGAACTTTGTAGGTACGTTCTAAGCAAACCTTCACGAGACTTCAACTCGTCCACTAGGGACACTTAGTGGTTTAAAAGGCTTAGTGCATACGCTAAATGCATTCGAGAGACCAGCGACAGTGGTATAGGTAGGATTTCCTTAGTTTTGTTTTACTTGAGGACAAGTAAAATTCAGGTTTGGGGGTATTTGATGAGTGCCAAATAATGTATATATCTATCCCTTTTTGTTGGCATTTAACTCATCTTTTGTGCAGTAATTCTACATTTTATCCCATATTTTGTATTTTCATTGTTTTCAAGAATAAATATTTTTCTTACTTAATTTTGCATTTTTAGGTAATAAATAAAGTCTGGATGACTTGCGGAGCGGAAAAGAGCTGAAGAGTGGTGAAAAGCCGGAAGAAATTACGTAAGGAAGCCGCAAAGAATGGAGCGCACGTCCAAAAAGCTAGGAATGGGCTCAAGAAGGAAGAATTGTTCTTAAAGAAGATATGGGCTTGGCATACCCAAGGCCCAAAACCCTTACCCAAACCCATTTTATATCCATACCCGCCTCCATTCTCAGCCTTTAGATCGGATCCATTTCATCATCCAATGGTCGCTTCTTCATCGATTCATCAAAATCTGAAGTCCCTGCAAAACACCATAGTACCTAAATTCCAAGCCTTCGAGTTAGATCACATTTAGATCCTACGGTCGCTTCTTTGCCTACGCATCAAACCTCGATACTTCCACTTAACACTACAACACCTAACTCCATCTGGTGTCGTCAATTTTGTTGTATCTCATAATCCAACGGTCGCCACATACCTCTCCATCGTAGCCGTTCGATTCAATCTATATGGGATCATCCAACGCTCTTTACTTGCTGTTCATCAAAACTCGCTACACCCGCTCAACACCCTAGCAACCGAACCCTATTACCCCAAAACAAACGGACCCTTCTTCTCCATCGGGTTCTTCCTCTCTTCTTCCCAAACAACAGAGAGCTGCTCTGCAACTCCATCACCTCCACCAGCTACACCTTCTTCTCGAACCACACCACCACCACAACCACCCGAAAACACCATGATCTCCAGTAGCGCCACCCGACAACAGCAGCATCCTATCCCCCTAAGCCTAGCTGTTGTATCTAACCCACACGCATCTCACTGACCTAGATGTGGGTTTGATGCAACACCTCGATTTAGGGCATCAGAAGAATGGAGAGGAGCATAGGGAACAATTGCAGAGCATGGGTCAGCGTCGAATTGGGTAAATTTTATTTTGGGAACCCTAATTTTTGGGATTTGGGGGAAACCCTAATTTTAATGTTTGGGTATAAATTGAGGGTTGGGTATCACTGTTAGAGGTGTTCTTGGACTAGCCAAGTGACCAATTAGGTTTAATTTCATTTTCTCAACTGTTCAATTTAGGGTTAACTTTAATTTCAATTTCAATTTTATTTAATTTTCAATTTCTGTTTTATTTCATGTTTAATTCCATGTTCATTTAATTTATGTTCTTATGATTTCTGTCTGTTTCTAATTTCAATTTAGTTTTGTGTTTAA
Source organism: Papaver somniferum (assembly GCF_003573695.1). Lineage (NCBI taxonomy): Eukaryota > Viridiplantae > Streptophyta > Magnoliopsida > Ranunculales > Papaveraceae > Papaver > Papaver somniferum. Next base: position 103,186,227 of record NC_039361.1, on the reverse strand, counting down.
TGTTAGTTCACTTTTAGTGTCAACTGTTAGTTCACTGTAGTGTTTAAGGTTTAGTTCCTCAAATGTTAAGTTTGTTCATCAAGAAGTGATGGAATGTTAGGCTAGAAGCCTTAGAGCATTGTGTTGATTGAGCAGTGGGGAGAAACTAGTGCTCACTAGTGACTGTGAGCAAACTAGTTCTCTTCCCACTCTAGTAGTATGCCTAGGCTCACCTTCACCATCTCACCTTCACCATCTCCACTGCCCTTGGCTCATAGCCTTGGTTTACTTCAATACCATTGCTTCACATCATCTTCACTGCCACTTTTCTTTTACCACTTTCTTTTGTAACTTACTTTGCTTCGTTTGCACTTTGCCACTGTTAACAATCACCATTTCACTGCCATTGTATATGCTTCCATTGTTTCATTGCCATTACCACATTGTAAATATGCAACACCGTCGCCACTGTCACTGTAACCTTACTTTGTACATAAGCACTGCAGCCTTGCCCTATGCTTCATGGTTTCTTTATGTCATTGTCTTGGCTTGATGTCTTATTCTCCCATGTTAACTCACTGCATTGTTGCACTTCCTTGACCCTGTTTTGCCCTGTCTCAGCTTGGTCCTAGAGCTAGCTATCTTGACTTAGCCTTTGTGCTAGTCTGCCTTGGCCAGTGTCATGGCCTAGAGCCTTATCTTGGTCTGACAGCTGCATTGCTTCCCTACCACTGCTTTTGCTGCTGCTACCTCAACCAGCTTTGCTACTGCAGCTGTCTTCTTTCCTTCCTCTTTGCACTGCTGCTGCTGCTTCCTCTCCAAGGCCCAGACCACAGTTCAGATTAATGCCTAAGGCTCAGTTCACTACACTGAGCCCAAGCCCAAATTCAAAATCAAAGGCCCAGTTCACTGTTACAAGGCCCAGTGCTATTCAAAAACCTAAAGCCCAATTCACAGTCACTGTTAGCCCAAGGCCCAGTGCAATTCCAAAGGTTAAAAGCCCAGGTTCATAGCTAAAAAGCCTAGCTCTAGTTCACGGCCCAAATCATTCAAAGGCCCAAGGCCTAAAGCACTTCATCATTACAACAAACCCATTAAGCCCAATTTACTCAAAGGGTATTCAAAGCCCAACAATAGCAATTTTAGAGCCCAAAATAGCTAGAAAACTCCAAAACACACCCAGTCTCTGTGGATCGACCCGTACTTGCACGAGCTACAACCGACGACCGTGCACTTGCGGTATCACTGTAGGCCCGTTTTATTACGCTCAATTTTATACGCTTTCCCGGGCCCACCACTCACCCACAACTAAGAGTTGCTATGACCCAAAGTCGAAGACTTGATAGACAAATCTGTCTCACACATAAAAGTCTATAGGATTGAATAAATTTGTCCCATAGAAATACCCAAGACTTTTCTGTTCCGTCTTTTGATAAACCAAGGTGAACAGGCTCTAATTGCTAAACCGGACTTACATTCCCGAAGAACATCCTAGTAATATCAATCACCTCACAATAAACTTAATCGACTAGCGAAACAAGTTATTGTGGAATCACAAACGATGAGACAAAGTTTGTTTGTGATTAGTTTTCTATCTTTCCTATCGGAGATACAAAATCTCGAGCCAAATATTTCAATTGCACTCAACATGATAGAAACAACAAGATCAGATCACGCAACTACAAAGATAATAGTTGGGTCTTGTTTCATAATCCCAATGAAGTCTTCAAGTCGTTAATCTACAGGGTCTCGAGAAGAAACATAAGGTTAAAGGAGAATCGACTCTAGTTATGAAACTAGTAACACATAGGAGGTGTAGGGATTAGGTTTCCCAGTTGCTAAAGTTCTCCTTTATATAGTTTTCAAATCAGGGTTTTCAATCCAAGTTACCTTGGTAACAAAGCATTCAATATTCACCGTTAGATGAAAAACGTGATTCAACCAAGCTAATATCTTTCAACCGTTAGATCGAACTTAGCTTGTTACACACAAATGAAATGTACTCTCATTTAGGTTTATGTAACCGTACCTAAACGTGTACACCAGGTTGGTTCACAAATAGTTAACCGAGGTTAGCCATATGATTACTCTCATATCAAATGATCGCTGTCGTAGGCGTCAAAATTAATTACACTTTCTTACTACTCAAAATACAAATATAGCAATGGAAAGAAAGGATCGTTCCCACGGAGAGGTCCAGGTTGTCGTTTGTTCGATTTCTTATATAAACAAATGGGGGATTTTTCTGATTTTATGTGAAGGAAATTAAACTAAAATCAAACAAAGCACAACGAGCACGCAAATATGTGAAAATATTGGTTAAGGATTTTGTTTTTGAAAAAGCGGGGGTCTAACAACACCACCCAATATTTCTCTTAGCAATATATATGGACTAACTATGAAATACTTTTCTAAAGAATCATCTAGATAGTCAGACTCAATCTAGATAAAAAGTATCTCAAGGAGTTATTATCTCAATCTCTCGATTTGATCTTTACTCAAGCAAATAGAAATCTGCGAGTCTTTGTCAAAGAGAGATAACTTGGACGGTACCAAAGACCAATGTCCAAGGATCAATCAACTAAATCAACAACCAAAGGTTGGATTAGAGAAGTTGATGATCTTAACGCACAACTTTGTATTATTTCAATTATATAAATATAATGCGGAAAATAAATAACACAGACACCAGAAATTTTGTTAACGAGGAAACCGCAAATGCAGAAAAACCCCGGGACCTAGTCCAGATTGAATACACACTGTATTAAGCCGCTACAGACACTAGCCTACTGCAAACTAACTTCGGAATGATGTATAGTTGAACCCCTACCAATCTCCCACTGATACAAGGTACAGTTGTACTCCTACACCTCTGATCCCATCAGGACACTGCGTACTTGATTCCCTTAGCTGATCTCACCTACAACTAAGAGTAACTGCAACCTAAAATCACATACTTGATAATAAACGAAACTGTCTCACACAGAAAAGTCTATCAAAAGGATAAATCTGTCTCCCAAAGATAAACCCTAGGTTTTGTTCCGTCTTTAGATATAAAATCAAGGTGACAGGAACCAATTGATAATCCGTACTTATATTCCCGAAGAACAACCTAGATTAATCAATCACCTCTCTACAATCCTTCCTGACTACACAAGCGGATTGTCGAGGAATCACAAACAGTGAGACGAAGATGTTTGTGACTTCTTTATCTTGCCTATCCGAGAACTCTCACGATTTCAAACCAATCACAGATTCTGCTCGTACGATAGAAGATGCAAGATCAGATCACACAACTACGATAAAGGTAGTGTCGGTCTGGCTTCACAATCCCAATGAAGTCTTTAAGTCGTTAACCCGAGTTTAGAGAAGAAACTCAAGAGTTAATGGAGATAGACTCCAGCGAGCGCACTAGTAGCACACAAACGTGTGGGGATTAAGTTTTGCGCTAGCTAGATGTCTCCTATATATATCCTTTCAAATCAGGGTTTTGCCTTAGGTACAAATAAAACTCTACCAACCGTTAGATGAAAACCTGATTTAGATTCAAGCCAATATCTCTTAACCGTTAGATCGAAAGACATAGCTTGTCACACACACTTGGGTACACATATACTGGGTTTGAGAAAACCATGCCCAAACGAGTACACGTATGTTGGTTCAACATGATAACCCAAAAGGTCAACCATATGAGCATCTCATATTAATCATGTTCTTCTTCACCATAACTAGTTCAATTGAGTCAAATGAACTAGTTAAGAGTTGTTCAATTTCTATGAGATCTTATATAATTACACAAGACACAATTGAAACAAAGATGATTCGATTCGATTAGAATCGGCTCATGAACATTATATCCAGGGTTTGCATAAAGCATTCCTTAATAATTAATGTTTCATGTTCAGAGCACATCTTTAGATCATAACCTCTTAAGATCACAAACAAGTTCGCGGACTTAAGTTAATCGGTTGAGTTTTCCAAACTCAGCAGAAATTCTCGGGTCGAGAACTTCCGCCAGTTCTCGGACTGAGTTCGCGGACTTAGCACACAAACGAGTTTTGGAAATCCCAGAAGAAATTCTCGGTCGAGAACTTCCGTCAGTTCGCGGACTGAGTCTGCGGACTGGGTTCGCGGACTTGGCAAGCCAATTCCACAATCCTACCGATTTCTCTTGATCAACAAAGTTCGAAAACTTCGGTTCAAGGAATACATTGTTATATGATCTAAACTCTCATTCCAATCATTGAAACATTCTCATAGGACGATATTCAGTCGTGAAGAACAACAAACCTTTCTCGTCAGAGCAATTTCCAAAGTGATTGAAACTTTCATGACTTTCGTCACTAGGTGAAGATAAACCTGATCAAAGCGAAACACTTTACTAACACATGATTTCGAGTAAAAGATAAGCAATGAATACTCACCTCGAAATATCAAGTGTATATGATCTAGTCTATATAGCATACGACTTTTGTCTCAAAAGAAGTAGGAGAAGAATAGACAGACTTTCGAGTGATAGATAAGTTCAAGTCTTCACATAACTTTTTGTTGATGAAGTTCCACGGTTCCTTGGTGTAGATCTTCGTTGTTGTCGTTGAATCACCATGAAGTCCTTGAGCTCAACTACACTTTTCCTATCCTAGTCCGAGACTTAGCTAATAGGCTAGAAATCAAGACTTTATAGTTTTGATCACTAACATTGACAAACATGCTTGATATGGCAACGCATGCGAGGTTGACCGAGCTATGCTCTAACAGTTTTCAGTGAGAAACATGTTCTTGTCTGAATAACTGATATTTAATCTCTCATTATCAAAGGCCCTAAGATACCTTGATCGCAAGTTTATCCCGCAAATCTCCTCTTATCATCAACAAACACATTAAAATATGCGAATATGAATTCTATCTAAGAGAACAACCTAACGTGTAAAAGCACTAATCAAGTTTAATTCCCTAGATGCATTAAGTTATATGAAATTAGGCCAATCAAAGCAATCGAACGTGCAAAAGCACTAATCCGATTTAACAAAGGTTATGATTCACTTGTGACTACTAGGATGTATCACTACAAGCAATATCGACAATTATGCTACTTGCAATCAAAAATTTATCACTTTTGCGTATAATAAACTCTAATCTAGCAATAAAGATGAAACCAAACTCAATCGATTCGCGATTCGACTAAACAAGCATTCAAATCATGTAACAATATTTGTGGTGAATCATAAACGATAAAACTGAGACAAAACTAATATATCAAAGGATTCATGTTATGTGAAATCAACTTTATCCATAACAAAAAAAAATAATCTAACTCATGTTCATGGAGTTAATAACAAGAAGAAAAAGAAAAATTTTCATGTTTCTAAACCCTAGAACCCAAAAGTGAAAGAGAAGATATTAAAAGAGATGATCGGTAGGAGACCCTTATATAATATTTCCCACTTCCAAAGAGGTCAGCCAATTTCTATATCCGGCTCAGGCCAATTTAGTTTTCACGCCAGGCAGGCCAACCCAATTACAGGCCCAATACAGTTCACAGCCCACTCCACACAAGCTTATTGGCTTGTCAGTCTCATGAAACTGACACCCAATTCCATACTACCACAGTACCACCAGCAACACGGCATAGCTCCTCTGTCCTAACATTCATCTAAATCCATGATTCCAATGAACTCATACCCTTCCAACTCCATTCATTACCAACATCACAACTGCCACCATTTCTTTCTCGGCTATAACCATTCACAGACTGCAATCAATCCCTGTAACCTAACTGCAATTCAGTGCCTCCACCATTCTGCAGCTGCAACTCAAACTTCTTCCTAGACCACCAACTTCATAGCATAACACAATCTGTCTCAGCTCAAACACAGATTCCTGCCTGCAATATTAACAGCAAACTCCCATCGATCCCAGCCTGCAATTCATGCCAAGCCATTCATTCTACCATCACTGCTCCCTTGTAATCATCTCTTCCTCTCAGCTCATCCGCATTCGATCTACTGCCATATTCATCCATCTCTGCATCTGCAACTTGCAAACTGCGACATTCAGACTCGTCCATACTTCTGCCACACTCCCTGCAGCTCATTCTCAATGCCACCAACAAACTCCAAGGGCAACAACCCGTGTAACTTACTGATTCGAACCAACACTGACAACCACCTTCAATGCAGCATCTCCATCACACACAAAGCTACGGATGCAGCTCACAATCTCCATGAATCAGCCATATCCTTAACTGTCTCATCTTCTAGACCAAGTCCCTGCAACATCACCTGCAGCTGTAGCTTCTTGAATGCATAAGCAATCTTCACCTGTAAATCGATCCAGACATGATTACAACACAAACCCATCCATCCAATTCCTTCACAGCTACAAAATCAAGGTCTTCTCTAATTTCTCATCACACAAACACAACCAGCAACAGTCTTCTTGTCTCCCATGATTTCTCGATCTTCCTCTTCCCTGTTTTGAATCAGAACAAACCCATCTCTTATTGCTCCGGCAGCAACCAAAATCACTCACCAGATCCCCTTTTCATCTGTGTTTCTCAATTGCCATCTAATTCCAAATTCAAGCTACAGATTCATAAACTCATTCTTTCTTTAACTCTTAGTACCACCATTTAGCTTGTATACCTACACAGCCACAAACCAAATACCCTTATATACTCACTTGCAACACCCACAATACCCATGGAAGCAATTGATTCTTCTTGTACTTCAAATACAATCTCAGTACTCCATGAAATCGAGAATCAACCTTGACAGACTCCTAAACACTATCAGCATCACTGCCAACGTTATTCTATCTCAGACCAAGGTTAATTCAACTCACAGCCATGCTATTAGACCTACCCGAGGTCAATTCAAACTAAACCCACTCGATTTCAGTTTCAGAAACCTTATTTTCTTTCTGAATTTCCAACTAAACCCTAACTTGAACTCCTTCCTCATCTTTGGTTCTTCATCTTCTCGATTCATACACCATCTCCTGAGAACAGCCATCTTCAGTCCTTGGTTCGTATCTTTTCCTCAATTGTTCACTTCTCAGCTCAATTTCTCTGCCTCTCTTGATTTCAGGATGCAGCCAAAGAAATGATGAGAAAAACGGCTTCTCTGAATTTTAAGGGTAGTGCGGTAATGGGAATTACTCAAGGCACCCTCTGCTGGATACGAGCTACCAGGTCCATATATGGCTTGTCGTTTTCAGAAAACCGGCAGCCTAATACTCAATTCACTTGTCAGTTCTGAGTAACTGACATTTCATTCTTCACCTCCTTCACGCGCACCTTAGCCCGCTCCAAGTATAGCTCGCATGTGAATTGACATTCTTGCGCTTTACGCTCCAAATTGGCGTTTTCTCTTTCTTTTGCTCATAATGACTCCATTACACCTAATAAACTCAAAAGTAAACATAAGATACATAATTCACACGATAATAACAAAGAAAGCATAAAAACTAGATACAAAATTAGGTGTTTTAGACACCTATCATCAACCTTATTCATCTTAACCATTGCTAGTTCAAATGACTCAAATGAAACTAGTTAAAAAGTTGTTCAATTGTTTAGAAAACACGGTTCACTTGAATCAATCATGGACATTATAGCCACGGTTTGCAAAGATTGCATTCCTTATGATTTAAATGTTTAAGTCCATGAACTGACCGATTTAAAAAAGTAACCAGCTTAAGTATGTGTACGGGTATCCGTACTTAAGCAACCGGTTTTGAGTTTGTAAAATTTCCAAACTCAGCAGAAATTTTCGGTTCGAAAACTTCCGCCAGTATGCGTACGGGTACGCATACTTAAGGTGACTAGTTAAGAGTTTGTCAAAAATCAAACTCAGCAGAAATTCCCGGTTCGAGAACTTCCGCCGGTATGCGTATGGGTACGCATACTTAACCTGTCTCCTTCACCAATTTCATATACACACATATGCATACTCTTGGCTTCCGGTTTATGGATTTATACACTAATGTGCGAACACACTGTATATGCTTATATCCAAAGATGGTTACATCATCAACTCTTTATTTAAATCATTGAAACATTCTTCTATAATGACAATAGTCGTTTTCACTCACTATTAGCATCAAAGCAATTTTCAAGATATTGAAATAATCATCATCGAAACATTCCAAGCATACATCAAATGATTGTATCACACAAACCATGTAAGATGTTACTCGAGAAAATATAAGATGAACTTGGTCGAAGCGAAAGCTTACCAACACATATTTCGAGAAATATGTAAGCGAGATATACTTAGCTCGAAATCTCAAATGTGTATAGAGAAAACTATATCGTAACACGACTTATGTCTCAATATAGGAGATAATAGAAATATACTTTCCAAGAGATATATGAGTTCAAGTCTCCACATACCTTTTGTCGAAGAAGTTCCACAAGCTCCCCTTAGCAGTTCTTCTTCTTCAAGAGATGAACGTCGAGAGATATAAGCTCAACTACACTATCTATGTCCTAGTCTGAGACATCTATTAATAGGATAGAAATCAAGACTTATAGTTTTGATCACTAACATTGACAAACATGCTTGAGATAGAAACGCATGCGAGTTCGACCGAGCAATGCTCTAACATTAACATTCCTATACTTTCTAGTCTAACCTAAATGAAGTTGACTCTAGTATTTAATCGAGCGACTCTAGATGAGTTTTGATACTAAAATATGACATCCAAACTTGACATACCAACTCCTGGTGGGTTCAACCGAGCTATGCTCTAACAATCTCCCCCTTTGTCAATTTTGGTGACAGAACTCTTTTTACATATGGAGAATTACAAAATAACTCATTCTTCATACGCTTGATTCCAAGTTTCAACAGCACAATAACATGCATATTCAATAAATAGATGTCGTTGTTGACATTTGAATACAAAAGCTGTTAATCCTCCTAAAGGTAAACTAGGTAAAAATTCAATATGAACATCATTGTTATTCCCCTTTTATAGTCAGAAATACTACACAACATGATGATATGTTTCTCCCCCTTAGTCTATGCTTCACTCTTTTGTTAGATATAACGTTTAAGCACAATTTACCTTTTCTAGTGATTAAAAATCACTTGTTTACTCCATATATTTCTCCCCATTTTTGTCAAAAAAATGACAAAGGTTCGAGCAAACAAAGGACAAAACAAAAGGATCTTAAAAATCTATAAGACTTGTACAACATATACGAGTTAAGCACGGAGGTTTCACATACCATTTTAGATAACCAATATTAAAAACAAAACTACAAAAGTAATTTAGTTTTAATATGTTACCAAGGAAACAATTTCCCGAAACAATTTTCCTTATAGTCCAACAAATCGACTAAGATACTTAATTATATTGTTTAACTGATTGCGTATGTACAATCACTTGTTTCGACAAGATCAAAATAAAGATCAGAATTAACTCTATTTCTCTCATCGATCAGGCTCTAATTATTCAAGAAAATAACTCATACCTTTCCCTTTAGACACGACAAACACTAGGTTAGTTAACTAGATTTTCTTGTCAAGGCGTTCGATTAAATTTGAATAACCAAATCCTCCAATTTGAATATATACAAACCGAAGAAAAGAAAAACCATTTGAATCAAATGGACTATACAAATGACCCCGTAATTTTTGTTAAGACAAAAACAATAGATACACACCAAAATAAATTGACTTGCAATTATTTTTCTTAACTGGAAGCAATTGAAACAATTATAAACATTACAGCACCGCATTTGCACCGAATTTTGTTAAGAAAAAACACTTGAAATATTATTATATATGTAAGTAAACTCCAGGTTAACCCAACAACATACTTAACACATTAACGATTACTTAGGTTTTTTGTCGCAACCCAGGTTGACTCAATCTTCCTCTATGATGAAGCAACTTTGACTCAATATTTTTCTTGCATAGAGGTTTTATAAAAAAAATTAAAGACAACATAAGAATATAATGTGCTTCACTGAAACAATATATATATATATATATAAAAATCCTATAATAGTTAATCATTTGTATTTACACATCCAAAGTGTTCACTTAATATATAATGTTCAAAAGGGTAAACATCATGGAAGAACTGAAAGTTTTCAGAAAGGGATTCTCAAAAATCATATATGATTGTTACTTCATTTTTACCAGCATCATCTGCTTGAAGCATGAGCATATTATTATCAACTTTCACCATGATGATTTCGGGATACTCAATAGGAATGCCTTCTCTCACATCCCAGGTGGACCGAACAAACGCAACAGTAAATGTAGCGATTTCATCAGTTTGAGAAAATTTGCGAGGAAATTCGGTGAATTCGCGCCTTCAGAAGTATCCCATGAAAAGAATCACCAGATCAGTATCTTGTTTGTTGAGTCACCATGTAACAACACCAGAGGGTAATGCAATTGCATCACCCTCTATGATTGGTATAACTTTCTATTTGTCATCTTTTCTAAGAGTTATACCAGAGATACCACTTTCTGAAATTAACAAAAAACAAGTGAGGTTATCTGTTTGCAACTACTGAGATAGTAGTGGTATTAGGTTACCATTAGTAAATGGATGCAGAAAAAAGAATAAATAATTGAAGTGAACTTTTTTTTTCTTTCTTTTAACTAAAATTCTTTGTTATTTATTTTTTTTCCAAAATTCTAATTATAAAATTATTAGAATCATCACAAGTTATTTATACCCTTTTTGAAAAAACAAAATAAATAACACACAAGTTATCAACTTATTCTTCTACTTTTCTTCTCCAAACAAACATTTCCATATCTCAAAAGCAATTACCCTTTCGAATAATAGAAGTAAAAGAAATATCTTGCTCAGGATAACTTGTTTGCAAAACTTTAACGCATTTAACAACATAACCTAGATATGATATATATATATATATATATATAATTCATTATTTATTTCTGAAATCAAAATCGAACTAAGACAAACTAGTGTAGGTCCAAGTTTTGATCATGCATGTTTATCTAATGGAGATAAAACTACCTAATAATTAATTCAACCGATATTTTCAAGTTAAGAAGCTGAGTAAGATACGTGACCAGTTGGTTTCAACAAGACACATCGGTAAATTGATGATCCAGTTATGATTTTCCATTTTCCACTCCTTAGATAATATAAGTACTCCTACCTATAACATACGTCTTAGATTTTTAAATGATTATATAAAAATTAACAACACATCTTCGCAAGTGAAGTGACCAAATCCTTGAACATATGACTTCTCGAGAATCAATATACTAAATAAAATATATCATGACTAACATTTTATCATGACCAATTTAAAATTTTTAATTTTAATAAATCAATTACCTTTCTTAAAATCAGTATAGCCCATATTGAAAAGGATATGGTACTAGGACATTACCAATTTTTTTTGTTTGGGAACTTATATGAACAAACTTGTTACAATCAGTAAGTATAGATCAATAATAAAGATCTTTATACGTGATTTTAGACAACTTGTACTTGGCCGAGTTCAAATCAACATCCAAAAATCAACCTATTATGTACGAAACTATATACAAACTAAATTCCAACAAGAACAAGTCTTGTAATCTTTATATCAAGATACGAATTCCCAAGAGAAAGTCTTTTAGGTTATGTATAATTTGAGCTTAAAAACTGTCTAGATTGTTTGACGTACTACTTGTGATATATCTCTATTATAAAGATAAAGATAAACAATATAATGCGTAAAAATAAATCTTAAAACACTAGAGATTTTGTTAAAGAGGAAAACTTCAACATTCATAAAAACCACGGGACCCAATCAGTCTTGAAAAATGTCTTATATTAAACCATTACCGACACTAGCCTACTAATATCAGACTTTAGAATGGAATGTAGTTGAGGCCGGATCGACCCTACGATCTATCAATTCAGCTTCAGTCATGCTCCTTATGTCTCTTGATTCGCAACCCTATGCATTCGATTCCCCTAGCTGACGTCATTTACATCCCTAAGAGTTGTTTCAGCCTAAGTGAAGAGGTTTTAACAGTTTTGCCTCTAACAGATAGACTATTGATCTTCTTTAGATATGTTTCAATCAAGGTCTGGAAATCTATTTACAATAGAACAACTCTTGCAAACCTCAAGGATCTCGAATACTGACACTTTTATCAAAGAGAATCCTAGATCACTACTACCTCATAAAAACAATCCAAAGAAATCAAAGGAGAGATTAAATATATATCTTTTGGAATCACAAAGACTGAGACGAATAATACATTGTGATTTCTATCTTTCTTGTCCTTGATTTATAGTTCGTGAACTATAATAATCAATATGAACTATCAAGTAAAAAAGTAGCTTGACCTGGCTTCAACGAATCTCTTAGTGAAGACTTTAAAAGTAATAGACTAATATAATTGTACAGAGAAACCTAGGTCTTTAGAGGACGAATCTAGCCGTAACTAGGACACAAAAGTGCCACAATCGAGATTTTATTATGCATGAAGGCCTCTATTTATAATGATGAAACAAGGATAGGTAGCTTGAGAACAAAGTTAAGATTGGTAACTTGTTTCCATGTTTACAAAATACTTTGATAACAAGCAAGCTTTACTTATCCATATAGAATGATCATGTAAGCATATGAAAAGTTTTCCTTGAATTACAGAGGAGAATATGGAACTGCATATTAGTTGAAATAAGCATTGTGCACTAAGTGGTTAGCCCAATAACAATGGTTAAGTTGTTAGTGAACTTTCAACATAAGTTAGAGTTCAATAACTCTCAAGACCAAAATAGTTCATGAATATTTTGTCGTCTCGGATGAGGTAGTTGAGAAACGGGAGAATATTTTATTTAAACCCCCTCAATTGTTACTTTTATGTTGGGATCTTAATAAGTTTTTTTGCATCTTTTTAGTTAGATGGATGTATAATTTTGGGGCTCCTTTTGTTCGATATATTGCTTTTATGTTTGAGGGTCAAGGTTCTTCCATGTGTATAGATATTTTATTTTTATATCATTCTTTTTGTCAATCAAAAAAACACGACTCATTAAGAGAATGAGCAATCAAAACAAGATATGTTACCACCAATGAACCAGTGGTGTGTTTTATACAAATTTGGCTTATTTCTAGTTTTCTAGCATATAACAAATCATAACACATAAACCTCAAAGACAATATTTCAAGTGAGCCATGTTCAGGTGCACGATGATTGCATACTCTAATTGCACACAATCATGACAAAAATTTTGTGCACCTTAAAATCCATAGTGTAGTTCTCACATTAAAATTCAATTGGTAAGCGATGGTTAAGTTAATTATCAACTACCATACTATTAACTCAAAGAAGAAACAATTGACAAAATTGAGAAACCATGAGTCTCGAATGAAGTGTGTGCCCAAAATCGGACTCATCGATGCACCAGAAATCCTTGATACACTTTTGGAGATGAATACCCACGGGTTTATAAGAGCCATGTCACCTTCCGTGAGTAAAACACCCAAATATGCAATAAATACCCACGAGGCAAAGACCGCCTAGACCTATACTAGCCAAGTTTGGATCATGTTTCTACTACTACTTTTCAGTAGACACAACTTTGTAGCATTCGTTGCGGTTTTGGCCTTTTTCGGTGCTTTCTTATCTCGTTAGTTTATGGATACAATCCTATAAACAACTTTTCAACATCTAAACTAAAATGAGAGTTAAGTTGGGAAAAGTATTTGGTAATCACTTCTGGAGGTAAAAAAAAATCACTTTATGTGAAATAAAAATATTTTTGTTTTTGACTTATGGGATTGATTTCTACTTCTGGTATCCCAATGCCTTCTGGTCCCAACACTCTTATACGCGTTTGGATACTAGAAACAGAAATCAGTTTAGAAGTCAGAGACAAAACTGTTTTACTTCATAAAAAGTTGACTTTTTTATTTTTAGAAATCATTTTGAAATTTTATCCCCAAACTAACTTCTAAATTCTTATGTTTGGACTTTTAAAAGTCAAAAAGCGAATTCTAATGAACCATCCCAAGCTGTTTCGGGTTTTGTTTTTTCTTTTTCTGGCCTTTATTTGTTTTGGCCTGTTTTCTTGTAAAATTGAAACCTTAAATTTATATCCTTCCTGCTTCAGTACCAGTTACCAGTTCTTATTCTGGTGGTATTTCAATCCTCTCCCACAATTACCAACACCAGTAAGAATAAAGCTAGAGGAGGTTAATGGGTTCTAATCCATGAATCAGTTGATCCAGACTCGTTTATTATTCTTCTCTTCTTTCCAGATCAACAACTAGTGCTCAAGAATAAGAAAAATGAAGTTATTTTCAGGTTTGAACCTTTTATACTTGATGTTGAATGTAAAGGAAGATATATCATCAGCTCAATCAATGGCGATATCTTGTGGGTTTAGTGAATCAGGTATTACTAGTATTCAAAAACGTGTAATTGTTATCGCTATTAGATGTTCAATTAGGTTAGAAGTGTTCAATTGGAAAGATTTTAGGTTTCTTGTTAAGATTGCTAATGATAAAATGAAACTTACTAGAAAGAGCATTGATGGGTTTTACTGGTTTTGGAGAGTAAGTTTCTGTGTAATCAATATTGTGGTAATGAATAAGCCACTCTCTATAAGCTATCAGGAATTTTTGGTGGGGACATTCAAGAGATTAGAAGAAGATGCATTTTTTGAATTGGAAATGGTGGTGGATTAGGACTTTGTTCTCTTGAGCGCCTGAACAAAGCATTAGTAGCCAAATTGGATGGAGATTCCTCTCGGAGCCCAATTCTTTAGAAGCAAAATACCTAATGAATACTTGTTTCTGGAGCACAAATATGCCTCTAAAATGCTGTGCAACTTGGGAAGCTATCCTTAACAGTAGACAACAGGTTGTATGTTGTCTGGGATGGTAAATCGATCAATGTCTGGTCTGATCCTTGGATCCCATCTATTCTAGGATTTGAACCAAGAGTCAGAATGGCGCATCAACAAAGTTACTGATTTAGTAATTGAAGAAGAGGGCAGGTGGAATGTTCAGTCGGTTCGAAAGTTTTGATCATATTATGGATATTCACATCAACAAGGAGGATAAAGTTCATCTGGATTCTAACACCACTTGGGAACTTCACTCCCCAATCTTACCAGAAGTTGCTTGCATTCGATAGTGATGAGTCTTCTTCAACTAATGATCATAATTTCCCTTGGAAGTCCTTCTGGAAATCCAAACCTATTGCTCCTAAGATTCATATGTTTATGTGTAGCGTGTTGCGTGATGGTATTGGTGTATCGGCTAAAGTGGGAAAGTATATTGATGGAGGTCCAAGGGAATGCCATCTATGTCAGTCAGCTGAAGAGACAACAAGCTACTTGTTCATTTAGTGCCCAGTCACTCAAGCTCTATTGTTTGCTTCCCCTCTCAACATTAGTACTTCATTCCTACAAAGGCATTCAGTAAGAGCTTGCTGTCAATATTGGCTACAAAAAGAGACCAGGATCGCATTTTCAGCATGGGGGCTAGCATGTGGTGGCTTTATGAAAAGCAAGGAACCGATATGTTTTCGACCAGATTCCAATTAATTTTAACTCAATCATTAAAGATGGCTTATTTTGGTTTAACTCTTATAAAAACACTGAAGATTCAGATAACAGTACCATCAGCTCTAGTCAGTCTATGCCACAGAACAAATCAGTTCCTTCTCAATGGACAACTGCTTCTCCTTCTCATATCAAAATAAATGTGGATGCTGCAGTTGGAAGAACTAATTCTTATCTAGCTGCTGTTGCAAGAGATAGTAATTGCAATTTTGTTGGAGCTGGCACTTGGATTTCTACCTCCACTATCCCTCTAGTTGCAGAATCTCAAGCTCTCCTTCATGCCTTCTCAGGCCAGCTGATATCAAGAATTGGCAAAATGTGATTGTTGAAGGCAATTGCCAGGTGGTTGTTAAGTTTCTTAATGGCATGGCAACTTCAACACCATGGAGAGTATCTCATCTGATATAAAATCAACAGCAAGGCTGCCTCCAAGCTGTGTATTCAAGAGCTCTTTCTTTTTCGTAATTTTCCTGGAAAGGAAATTTGAGAATTTTGAGTCGGCTGAATTGATAGTTGATGGTGGTGCCAAGCAGAACTTGATTATCATTCAGGTAACTATATTAGTACACGAAAAAAAAAAATCATTTTTGCTTGAATTTATGTATTATGAATTTTGAGGTGCTTTGAATTGCTAGGATTGATTTATTACGAAAATAACTAGGTGGAAAAGAGCTTCATATTAATTATATATGAAGATGAAAATTTATTCGATGTTAGATTGTATTCCTAGAATAACGTTAAACTTCAAGTAACATGTATGCCCATGGAAACTGTCCAACCTTTGCACAACTTTGCAGACCCAGCCCAGCATATAATGTACAATCTGGTGCAATTGTTCTCTGCTATGAAGAAGAACTTTATGGTTTTTAATTGTTAGATTGTATTCCTAGAATAACGTTAAACTTCAAGTAACATGTATGCCCATGGAAACTGTCCAACCTTTGCACCACTTTGCAGACCCAGCCCAGCATATAATGTACAATCTGGTGCAATTGTTCTCTGCTATGAAGAAGAACTTTATGGTTTTTAATTGTCCTCGTACAAAACATAAATCTAAGTGGTGTTTATGGTTTGGAATGGTTACTGTCTATAATGCATGCTTATTTTGTTGTTTCCATATAGTTTTTTTGATCGTGAAACAAGATGCCTGAAATGCCTGTAATTTAGAGAAGAATCTAAGTCTGGAACATGCTAGTTGAGAGGATTAGGAACTTACTTTTGTGGACCAGTAAAATATCATATTTCTGTGGTGTAAATTTTCCTATAACTCTGGCGATGACTTTAAACTCTAAAATGCCACTCATCTATCTGTATTATATCAGCTTTGCTCAACTAGTGTGTCTAAATCCTTTTTTTTTTCTTTGGCAGGGTTACCGAGAGATACTCCTTGCTGTATATCTGTTTCCAAGAAGACAATTACTGGAGAACCAGTTGACAAGCTTTTGTATGGGGTTACTCAATGTGTACTTTAAATGACATACACCTTTCTGGTATTTGGTGGTTTGGGTGGTGTAGGAAGACATGATCGAAGAAACGATACTCTAATTCCGGATACCCAAAACAGGTACTCTGAAGGCAGTAAATATTGATGGGTATCCTTTCCCACGCTTGGGCCACACATGTTTGGTAGTTGTGGAATGTATTTTTGTTGTCGGAGGAAGGGAAGATCCTGTGAAAATTCTAATGAGATGTGGGTCTTAAATACAGCTAAGAGCGAATGGAGATTGCTGGAGTGTACAGGCACTATGTTCCACCCAAGGTGACTTTTAATACTTTTGTTGTCATAAGATTCAGTAATAGCATACTTTCTTGCAACAAATTCTGCCTCAATAAGATATTAGACTGTTTTTCGTTTAGTAACCAGTTCACCGTCTCAGGAATATGTCTGAAAGCCTTTTGAACTTTAAACATTTACCAATTACTATACCGTCTCATATTTCCTTCCACCTTTCAATTCAACAGTTGTTCCTCATTCACTTTTATTTGATTTAAATTATGTTACACAGGCGCCGTCCTGCAGCTGCAGTTGTAGGTTCAAATATATATGTATTTGGTGGTCTTAATAATGAAACAATATATTCTACCATGCATGTTTTGGATGTAGAAAAACTGCAGTGGAGTGAGGTAAGCATCCAGGAGGAACTACCATCTTCTTGTCATTCCGATTCAATGGTCTCGATGATGGTGAAAAAATTTTAGGAGACCTTTACAGTTTTGATACTAAAACATGCATGTGGATGAAGAAGAAGACGGCAGGGAGAACCCCGTCCCCAAGGGGTGACCAGTTCTATGTTTGTCTATAAACATTTTGTTGGCGTTCTCAGGGATGTCCTGTCAAGCAACATTTTGAGGTGGCGGCGCTACTTGATTTGCGTCTTGGTTTATGGAAGCATGTGACAAACTCTGTCAGCAAGCACCTCCTTGTTCGTAGCACAGTTAATGTTGTTGGTGATGATCTTGTTAGCGTCGGCAGTGGAGCATCATGTTATGCAGACTGGTAAAGATGAATGGGCTCAGTTTTTTCAAGCACAGTTTAAATCCAGAAGTGGTGAATGGATCTAATATTATAAGCAAACCTCGATTTTGGCCAAGATTGAAATGGTTAATGGATGATTTAACAATAGGTGTCAGATGATTAGTGGGAAATGGGAAAAGATATTTCAGTTTGGAAGGATGTGTGGATAAAAGAAGTTGCATTACAGTCTCTCTTATATTCAACAACATAAAAACCCGAAGGTAGCAGATCTTCTTGTTAATGGTGAGTGGGAAATTCCTGTGGATATGTTGAATTATTCCATTATCCATGAGATTCCAGTTGTAAATGGTGGTGAAGACAAGATGATCTGGAGTGGATCAATTGCTGGAAAAATTTTCAGTATCTTCTGCTCTTCATTTCATCAGGGAGAAGCATCCAGTTTTGAATTGGGCTAAAAAGGTGGGGCAAGCAACTATTCATCCATCCCTTTCAAGTAATGTTTGGAAATTAGTCAGAGTAATTTGTGCTTCAGATGATGCTATGGAAACAAGAGGCGTCAAGTTGGTCCCAAGATGTTGTTTCTGTAAGAATTCTGAGGGAAATTTGGATCATATTCTCTGGTACAGTTCATACAGTGAGTTGATTTGGTCTTGGCTTTGGAGGCATTTTTCATCCCAAATCCTTTTCTCATGGGCTGGATTTTCCAAGTCATAAAAGTAAAGCACTTAAAGAGGTATGGTTATAGTTAGCTGTCTTTATAACTATGAGGGAATTATCGTTTACCAGAAATAGAGTTCTGTATGATGGTGGGGTTTTCAAGGAGGAAGATGTGCCTTCAGTGGACTCGTTAATTGATGTAATGGGTTGTTTTCCCCTCCATGTATCTTGGTCTTCCTTTAGGTGCAAAATCAAGAGCTACGAGCAAGTGGGATAAGGTGACTGAAATTATTAAAGCCACATTGTCTACCTGGAAAAGAGGGCTTCTGACTAAAGTAGGTAACCTCACTCTCATTAAAAATGTGCTTTTGGGTTTGCCTGTGTATTATTTCTCTCTCTTCTTGCCCCTCAAAATTATCAAGCAAATTGAGCCAACTATTTGTAATTTCTTGTGGCCCTGTGGAACGATGCAAAGGGTGGTAAGAAGCACCATTGGGTTGGTAGGAAGACTGTTTATAAACCAAGTTCTAAAGGTGGTTTAGGTGTTTGCGCTTCTACTGATATGGTGGTGGAGATTTGGCTAGGAAAAAGATGCTCTATGGGCCAAAATTATCAAGGAAAAGTAAGGGAATAGAAACTCTATTTGGTGAACCAGAGAGCCAATGACCCTTATGGTGTTAGTGTGTGGAGGCATATCAATTTTGTTGCTGATATTTTCCTTGGAATGGTGCAGTTCAAGATTAGAAAAGGCAATACCATTCGTCTTTGGGAAGCCAAAGGGTGCTCTTGTGGTATTCTAGCTGCTATTTCTCCATTGTAGTGTGCCTTGACTTCAGTAAAATATCTTGATTGCTGAAGCTAGAGTTTTGGATGAGGCTGAGATAGAGGCACTTCATGAGGGCGAAATTCAGGAACTGATGGTGTTACTGCTCCTCTTGGAGACTATTAAACTGCTCTTGGGGGAGGAGGATGGCCTGGTATGGACTGGCCACAAAAGTCGTGCTTTCTCGGTGATTTCAGCTTATGCAGGTCAGGCCAAAGAAATTGGTTCTGATTCCTTATTCCCCAGGGAAGGAGTTTGGTCAGTCTACTGGCCATTTAAGCATAGTTTTTTGCTATGGCAAGCTATCCTAAATGATCTTCCAACACAGTCGAACTTGCAGAGGAGAGGCTCAGCTTTATTTCTACTAATGGGACTCTGGTTGTCAGTGGTTGCATTTTGCATGGGCAGTCCGAAGAGGAGATTAATCATCCGTTCTTACATTGCAATTTCGCTTATAAATTTCTGTCTCATTTCAGATCGTGTGCAAGAAAAAATGAAGCTATTCCAGTGTCTGTCATGAGTCTGGATGTTTCTCTGGGCTATCTAGTCTGGGAAAGAAATTTGGAAGAGACTTCCGACATGTATTTTCTGGAAATTTTGGATGGAAATAAACCAGCGCCCCTTTAATGGTAAAGTGCAGAAGCTATCATTTCTAATGTCAAGATTCAATCCTTTCATTGGGCATCAACTTAGGCAGGTTTATTCTAGATGAGGTAGTTAAGAAATGGGAGAATATGTAATCTGAGCCCTTCAGTTTTAATCTTCTGTGGGGCTCTTTATTGAATTGTTTTTCAGCTCTTCTAGTTAGTTGGATGTGTAATTTTGTGACTAATAGCATTTATGAATCTAAATGAGGTATTTTGATAAGAGAAGGTGAACCTGTTTTCAGGTTTTAACCTTTTGTACTTGGTGTTGAATGCAAAGATATATCATCAGCTTAATCACCAATGGCGATATGTGTAGATGTTCACTAAGATCTGACTCTGTAGATGTGTTTGTTTTCCGACATCTGATTTAGCTGACTGAATTATTATTTTTTGACACAAAATACCCTCATGCACAAAAAGAAGTTACTTGTTGAGAGGCCAAGCAAAGTGGCCTATTACACCAAGCTCAATTACATTCATAAATGCTATCAATCCTATGTAAGTTACAGGAAGGAAGGTTTCAATATATACAATATACACACAAAAGGTGGAGATGATGAATGATTTGACAATGACAATGTTTCTGGAATTGATACAAAAACAAGGTGAATTACTAGTCCGGAACATTGGCCTTGTTTCCAGCAAGAATGATTCAGATCTCGTGACCACGACTAAATGCTTGGTTAGAGAGAAGCCGACTGGAAGGTACACAGATTGGAACCATGACATAACTACTATTGGTGATCTTTCTTTCTTTTCGAGTGCTGCTCAGGTCACAACTGCAGAAAGATAGAGATACAAAGGTAAGTAAAACAGAGAAAATTGCCATCTAAAGACAGGATTATAACATTATCATTACCAGCAACAAAAGTAAGGTTTCTTAATTGCCAGCACACAATCTAACAATTGAAAATGACACTAGCTGTATTGTTCACAAGAGTATGGTCCTCTTGCTCCTAATGCTCAATACAATCTATATAATCAGGATAAACGACATACTACACCATTGAACAGTGACTTCCTTAGCTCAGATTTACGAGGTTTGTTGTACCAAAGCTCATTCACATATCTCATTGAATTAATCTAAGTTAGACAGTTTCATATATAGAAAATGGAACCAACACTTAGTGACCAACCACTAATCCAACTCTGCAGCTTTATTTCCAATTTTATTTTGAATTGGCTGTGTTATCATTTTATAAGAATTGAACCACATCTCGAAGACGTGTGAAGCGCATAGCTGCTTGCCACAAAGAGTGATTCACAACTCCCACAACAAGAAGGCAGGTCATTAAGGAGCGGGAAACCAGACTCCTAGACAACAAAGCTGTTCCTACTCAGTCTTAACGAGTCTAATAAAAAACAGTAGAAACTTAAGATTATATCAAAGAACGGTAATTCCATTTTCTCTTTCTGGACTATAATATTCAAGAATGAAATAGCTTCATGTTAATCACTAAATGTCTTCACTGAAAGTTTCTTATATTCCCTACAAGCATCATGAAATTTCTAATAGCAAGACAGAATCCATTATAAGCACTATCTTAAAATGCAAAGCAAAGAACTACAAGGGTTAAAATTGCTTACACTCCAAGGAGAATATGGAAGAGCTGAAATAACTCATACAAGAGCGAACTTTTTTCAAAAACTTGACTCAATCATCACTGAATTTACTACGTTCATCGAATAAATTCTTCCACTGATGATCTGAAAGGGGATGTTATCTTCTCCTGAAGGACTATGGTGTTGGAATAGCAGTTGCAGTGACAGCCATGACTAGTACAGCAATGGTTGTCACTGCAACTGCTATTCCAACATTATTAGGTTGCTAAACGCTATACTGACATACCAGAGCCCAAACTACCTCATTCTATTCTAAATATGATTAGGAAATACTAGGCAACTATTGCCTAGGGTCCGCGTAGATACGACATACTTTATCTGCAGTTCTGAAGTTTAATGTCAAGCTGCTATAACAGATTTAGCCTAAAATCAAAACCACGTGCTTTCAAACATCGGGCATTAGATGTAAGAGTTAAGCCTTATATATGACAACAGGCTGTTGAACATTTCTAAAGAAGTCCTATTGCAACTTGCCTTTATTATTGTCTTGAGGTTTGGTCGACCAGCAGTCTGAGATTTCCTTCCCTTTCCGCACCCTTTCCCCTTCTGAAAAACAGGTGAAGATGCTCAATAAACCAGGCGGGAGGCGGCAAAGAATATCCTCTATCTGAACAAAAGCAAAACAACCATTCGACCATGATTAATCACAATTAAATTTAACCAAGCAACTCCGGGAGAATTCACCAAGAATTTGCAGAATTTTGGATACAGTGGGTTCATTTGTTTAATTTTTATCTTTAAACATAAAAAGCAGTATGTCCATGCTAACAACTTTGAAAGAAGAAAAGTATACACAAAACAGCACTTCCCACAGAAAACAGCTCTCCTGGAAGAAACCAACGGCATGTCTCTGGAGTACAAAGATCTTAAGAATATATACACAAGTCGATCCGATAGAGTTAGACCTACGATCTAGCTCACAGCATAGCATCACAAAAAATCATGTCAAATCTTGCAAAAACCTGGACTACTTCAAAACTTGCAATCTTCCAAAATGTAAGAACTCGCAACTTTTGACAAGGTTGGAAGCTCTAACATAATGTATGTGGTTCTAATTATCCAGCATGAATGGTTTACATGGATAACTAAATATTATAACTTCATCAATTAATGCCAGCATTTGTCCGTAATGATTCACAGGATGGAACTATTGTGAAACCACAAAATATAGTTAAAACATGAAAATAAACACATACCATCAGATGCATGATATAATGATTGGTTCAACTCCCACATATCCCATCTGAGGAGTTCCATATATAGTTTCCAGCATATACAGGACCTGAAATGATTCATATTAAATATAACTTTCCCTCAACAGTTCAAATTAAAGTAAATGGACACGATCCACCTAAGTCTATTGTCAACATTTCGAAAACCCCCAAAGCAAACAACCTTCAGTCTAGACTTCAAAACATCAAGTACCTGGGTTTGGAGCAACCACCACAAAAGCATTAGCTGCATCTGCCGCTTGAGCTCTCTTTTCGCATCAGTGAGCTAAGAACATTGTTTCTCAATCACGTGAGTCAATTCATTCATGCTTTTCTCCAACAGTTGCTTACATTCAAGGCTTCAGCATGCGTCTTTTTTTCATACTCAATAGCATCCCTACACATTGTTTCCCACAAGACCAAATCCCTTATTAAGTCAATCAAAACACTCAATCAAACAATACAATTAACATCGACACTGTATAACTAACTATCACGCTGCACATACCATAATGAAAAGCTAGACTACTTATACAAACACCATAAATCAGTATCAAGATCAGTTTTAATTATCACCTACCTTACTAGCCCTGCCCTATTCTAATAGCTAGACAGAGCTCAGTCTGTATACTAGATGCAAATACGTGCACGTAAAAAGGAGAAATGGCCCAACCTCAGCAGCAAGCAACTCAGAAATTGGTATAACCATCACCCTCATTTGGTTACCAGTTTCAGCAACTTCAATTTTATCTTTGGCGTACTTGCTAAGAATGAAGGTTTTCTACAACATGATTAGTACAGTAATTATTAAGTATTCCTATCTCTATATTTACAGTGACATACCAGAGTCCAAACTACAGTACGTCTCATTCTAAATATGATTATGAAATACTAGGCAACTTTGTGTAGGGTCCGCATACATAAGACATACTAGATCCGCAGCTCTGAAGTCTAATCTCAAGCTGCTAATAACAGACTAAGCCTATAGTCAAAACCACATGCTGTCAAACATCAGGCATGGGATGCACGAGTTTAGCGTTATTTTATTTTATTTTGAACTGGTTTGGCCTTATTTATGACAACAGGCTGTTGAACATTCATAAAGAAGTCCTATCGCAACTTGCCTTTATTATATTGTCTTGAGGTCTTCTGGTTGCATAGCAGTCCCAGACTTCCTTCCCTTTCCGCATCCTTTCCCCTCCTGAAAAAAAAGGTGAAGATGCTATCAGGCAGCAAAGAAATATCATCTTATCTAAAAGCAAAACAACCATTCCACCGTGATTAGTAGTATCATTCCAAACAACATCACAATTAAAATTAAACCAGGCAGCTGTAGGAGAATTCACCGGGTATACTTAAGAAATTGGTTTGGCTTAGAATATTGGATTCAGTGTTTCATGGGTTTAATTTGAAAATTAAACCCAAAAGGCAGAATCTCCATTCTAATAACAAGAAGAAAAATATACACGAAACAGCATGTCCCACGGAAAACAGCTCGATAAGTAATGATGAAATTCCTGGAAGAACTCAAGAGAATATCACAAGAGTACAAAAATCTTAGAACATATACACGAGTTGATCCGTATTGTTAAACCTCATTTCTAGCTCACAGAGTAGGCATCACAAAAAATCATGTCAAATCTTTTATCAATATAAGAAGTATTGTACTAATCATTGAGGTTGTCCATGCCTTCTCATGCTCCAAAACAATATAAGATACATATATTATAATATAATATAGCAAACTGAATCCAAAGCAAAATAGAAAAATCAGTCAGTTATTTTGCCAATTTCATTGTCGCTACTCCATTGTTGAATTTAACAACCTAATCAACATAATTTAAGACTTCACAAACAGAACTCATGTCATGGATTACTCAACATCAGCAAACAAACAATCAACCATACAAGGATAAGAGATAAACCTTACTGAAAACACCCCCACCAAACCTAAATATCATACCAAACTCCAATAAAATGATAAGAAATAAGATTCAGAGAGAAGGTTTTTATGTTCAGTTACAATCTATTATCCTATACAATAACCCCTAAAAACTATCTAAACCCTAACAAGTAACAACTGCTCATATTGCACAACAAAGTAAAAATCCTAAACATTTTTATCATGCACATAGATTTTATAATCCATCGTTAAATTAATATTGAACACATTACAGTTATACTATGCAATATCCCTAGAAATGAATTCCACAAAAATAGATGGAAAACCTCAGAAACTCAAATCTTAAAAGAGAAAAAGAAAATTCCACAAGATACCTGTCTTTTGATCTTTGATATATGGATTTTTCAAGCTCTAGATTGGTCCAGCATCATCCCAGTACTGAACATCTTAAGAATTTCTTTAAGGTTTTGGGTTCTTTCCCTCTGAAGATGAAAAAAAAACGAAGAAAAAATTGCGTTTAAATTTTAACTGACCGAGGAGGCTTAAGCATTTCACTCGACTCAGAGGTTGGCTGCGTCGAGGAGGCTTAGGCTTAGGCATTTCTCATACCTGACTCCAGCCATACCGAGTCAGAAGTGTCCAACGAGTCAGATACTGAGGCAGCAGAAGTGGTAACAAATTGTTTGGATACTAGAAGCACTTCAAAATGTTTTTACTTGTATAAGTTATTCTGAAAATATGTACCGAAGTAAGGCATTTTGTGAATATGTGTTTTCAGTTATGCAAGAAGAGTTTGCTGGAAATGAAAGATTCTAGCTACCCAAGTGATTAAATCATGATTATCCCTTTTATTCTATTTATTTTTATAAAAAAAATCAATTTATGTTATAGGCATGTGGTCCATGGATGTATGGTATATTAGACGGTTAGGTTTTCCCTTCCCTATATATAAAGAACGTTGTATTATATAATTTTTAATACCTCTTTATCAATAAGAAGTTCTTCTCTTTCTCCATCTCTATACCTATCTCTTGTTTTAACCCAATTGATATTTAGAAATGTTTCATCTCTCGCCCCTTTCCATTTGACCGTGGATTCTCCTAATTCCTCCACGAAGTCTATATTCTTAATGGAAACTACACCCATATAAAACACAACCGTGTAGCATCAAGAGAATTCAGCTAGGGAATTTAAGAATCACCCATCCTAATTCTCAAGATTTCTAACCTAATAATCAAGTACTAGCAAATACAAAAAATAAATAAATAAATAAAATAACAGAACAAAAGATTACAAAAAGATAGTTAAGAATTAATTCAAGAGGATGTGAAGATTAGATCAAATTAAGAGTACAATAGTTCGATAATAACATAGGAAATTTGGGTTTGAGGAAAGAAGAATTAACTAGAGGCAGAGGGAAGGAAATTGAACCCAATACCAGGCATTTTAGCTTTCTGTAAATGGATGAAATTTCCTAGTCTCACCTACAAATTTAACAGGATCTTTTTCTCGATTACACCATTTTCTGTCCATAAAGTGTTCGATGAAATGTATAAATAACTTGGTTAAGTGTCAGACTGGTGTGGAGATAGAATGTCATATGATTATTTAACGAGGGTATTTTAGTAAAAAAACAGACGGTCAAATAGTCTACGATGCTATTGCATCAAGTGCATCTTCTTCCACCGAGACTCTAATTAGGCATTAAAATTACGATCCTTTTACAAAATATCTTTTTTTTTTTAATAACATCAGATCTCAATCATATTTGCCCGGATGCGTTTGGTGTTGATTAAATTGTCACATGTCGTTTTCTTTTGTCGGCCAAGTTTTGATTTTGTTTTTAATTGTCACATGTCATGATGTATGTCATATGCCATTGCTAATCCATGTGATATGTATATTTGGTATTATGCATGTGGCTCTTTATTCCGTGTCTTTGCTAGTTAACTTAGGCTCCTTTGTATATAGTTAATTAACCATGAAGATGCCTGACTTTGTACTGCTCGATATACATGGATATATGTCTTATGTATTCGGAATAATCATGATTGTAACAAATTGCTATGAGTTAGTCTTATGTATATCTCAAAGTGCGGTATGTTTTTCCACTCCAAATTTTGATAATCATCGAAAGATTTTTTGTTTTTTTTTGTTTTATTCTATGATGATTGTAACATATCTTTTACTGCACCCATGTCTCTGTAAAAGAAGATTATTTCGGTTTCCGTAGTTTGTCACTGTTCAGTTTATATAGTTTCTTCACCATTTGATTTTCTTAATATGTTTTTAAGATTTGATAATAAAATAATTGATCTGTTTCTAGCGCTCTGTATATATGTATGAATTTGTGTTTATTTTTTCTTTTACTGTCATTTGATTAATTGTAATGTCCGACTTTCGTCTCCTATACATTTTTGCAATGTATGTTGTATACTTTTACACGTTTCGTATTGTGTGTTTGCAAATTCTCGTAACATATGATAATGGGTTATGAAGTATTGAAATTGTTAATACGGTAACGATCATTGGTTGGATTTTGACTTGGCCGATTCACCTTCAGAGCATCAAGTAATTGGGTTACAAAAATCCAATTTTTGATCATTAAGAAATTCGGTCTCGGGAATATGGCATCGGAATTAGTCACACTAATGGCCATAACTCTTGTCTTTTACAGTTGGATCCAACTCGACTAAGAAATGACATTTTGGACTCAGAAGTATTTGAGCACCATTATTGTATTTTTGATGTGAAAATCATTTCTTTGCGAGAAGAAATATATTCCTTCACAAAACCTTATTTTCAAGACAACGCACCGTCTAAAGTATTGATATATATATGCCCTTATGTTTCTAAGCATATGCATCCCAACTTTGTGGAAGAACTCACAAAAGGTGATGTGAATCAGAAATTATTATTTTTTCTATTTTTCTACTTCATTCATGATACGAACAAACCAGTATATCTTGAAGTATGCCAATAAGAGATTCACTATCTTTAGTTAGTTATTCAACGTAAAGTAAGTGGTTGATATGCAAAGTGAGATTCTCTTGCTAAGCTAATTGTAGCAAAATTGAAAACGAAAAAACCCTGAGCAATGAGGGTGAGGTGTAGTGACTCATGTGAAGCATAAAAAAAGGGACATATATATTTCATGAGACAAATATGTACTTTTTTCCTCAGTAGTAATGACACCAAAGTACAGGTTTCAACCGAACATTGGATTGAGCTAAAATGTACTTCTAGCTCCCATCAAAAATGAAAGAGTTGGAAATGAACCTTGTTATAGGTATTGATACAAGCAATGTAATGCGGGTATCATAACAACAACCAATTGCCATCTATGTAGGGAGTTTTAAAGAACCACAAACTCACTGTATTTTAGAGGAAGGTCATATTTTGGACATCAACTTTAATGACAAGAAGAACTTTGCCTGGCCAATTGACTATTAATTTGAACTAGATCCAATGTATGCGCTTATGGAATGAAAAGTATATCATTCCCACGAGACACAAATTATCTAAAGCACTTGAGATATATTGGGTGAGACGTAATATATATTCACTCTAAAGTAGTTGAGTTGAATCTCACTTTTGTTAGGAAATAAGGCCACACCACTTATTAAATCTCCCAAGACTCAATGTCTAACTGATGGTGGTTTTTCTCCCACTAATTGAAGGAATATACACTAGTTGTTGAACTAACTCCTTATAATGTGACTACGATGATTGGATCATTGTGCGAAGAACTTCTCAAAAAAAAATTCATGATAGAACAAAGACGTCACAAAATCTCTACATGTACCGAGAGATATTCACACCTTGTTAAATTCCAAAGAAACCCATGCAAATGGATATCATATGGAAACTCACAGTGATGAGAATGTAATTGATTGCATCTTTTATAGTTTCTAATGTATTTAGAAGGAAACATACTTAAGAGAAACTAATGAGTCAATTTAGTGAAATGTAAATCACTATAGTATTAATTTGGATTGTTGCATCCATATTGATTCCGACGATGAAATGTTGAAAATTGACTCATACAGACTTTGACATAACCATAAAGGCACTTTGGTTGTGACATGATGTTTCATGTTGAAAGGACTCATACGTACATCACTGTGTTTGAGTGGACGAGACAATGTGAAAAAGATTGAAAGAATGTGAAGTAACGACATATCTCTCAATAAGTGTTTTCAAAAGTATTAGATGCACAACCCCCTCCTCCCTCCCATTATGCTTTTAAGTAAGAGAGTATATCACTCATATTACAAAGTCTTCAGTAAAACAAGATCGAGACCATCCTAAGATGCAAATGGTAAACAATCCATATTACAAAGATAACAAGGTGAAAGTTAGAAAAATATTCATACAGAATGCGGACCATTAAAGTGACTTATGGCTTTGGTGAATTTTTTGACATTTTGGACTAGTTATAGTTCCCAAGTAATGTTGCGTTTGGAAAATTACTAACACATTATACATGTAAGGACTCACCACCCCTTGTAAATGCTAGAGAGTATACATCAAAAGGACTTGATGGTTATTGCATGTTTAATAGGATCAATGTAGAGCATCCTATACTCTATGGTCTCGCAAAGGCTATCATTAAAAGTTACAAATGGTGCCTAAGGCATGGTTATGCATACAAACCTACCTTTAAATGCTTGGGGAATATGCAATATTACACGCATCTTCACTTATTCGTTTTAGACCCACAATTGGTCAACCATTCTTTGCGTACCATTTGGTAACTGGATATAAGCATGACATTTTGTATTCTTACGCATTTTTGGTTGCACTATATATGTGCCCTTACGACTCCACGTCGTACTATGATGGGTCATCGAAATGATTAAGTGATTATGTTGGACAAAATTTCCAACAATTATCCGCATTTTAAAACCTTTGGCAGGAGATCTCTTACCGCTAGATTTGCGGGTGATAAGTACGAAAGTGCGACGCATTTTCACCCATAAATACATTAGCTGGGACTCATTTTATCACTAATAAACTTGTTTTAAGTCTTTTCAAGGAAATAAGCTCTTTTGGAAAAATAGATCGAATAAGTGTTAAAAGCAGCCAGAGGAACTGATAAAGACACCCAACAAATGAACAAATGGATAGAGGCACCCTCTTCTTCTTCATTTGAAACAGAATCACATAATTTATGGGAGATCTCAAAGATTTAAGGCAAAGATATCTTGTTGCCTATTAGACAAGAAGTTTTCATATCTTGAAGTTAAAAGAGATAATATATTGATGAGTTTGTTTTTACTGAAAAGAAGAAAGAAAATCTGTGGTTTTATTTATAAATAAAAAATAAATAATATCCCCATGATTTTATTCTAGCAAATAGAGGAAGATGTGTGATAATGGAGAAATAAATTATTCCTGAGATATCTTTCATCAAAGAGAAGATCTGGTGGAGTTATGGAAGAATATTTTGAAAAGATGTTTGAGTAATGGGTTGTTGTGTATAAATAGGGTGCTAATAGGACCAAACAGGAGAAAAGGAGGGGGGAGTTTTGGTAGAGCAAAATTGTTGCGTTTAATTTTTCTTCATTTTCACCATTGTAAACACCATTTGAGCTATTAATTATATTTTTTGAGTGTGTTTTCATCATGAGAAGCTAAACCCCAACATTGGGTCGACGGAGGAAGCCGAACTTCACACATGGGTGAATTTGTATTACTTTATGTATGACTTTTGCACTTATTTTAGATTGATTTATGATTCGAATTAATTAGTTATCATTTTATTAGATGGGTCATGCTTGCTTAGATGTTTGATGTCCCATGCATACGATTTATAACTAATGTTTTGAGGATCTACTTTGGCAAAACAAGAGTCGATGTTTTATTAATTTATTGAACTTTAATTGTTGAGAATAAATAAATTGAACCATGTGTTATGAATTCGGTGGAATCCTATTACCAACGAATCTCTCTTTTATTTATTATTTTATTTAAACCTTTAAATTTAGTCTTCACAAGTCTTAGAGTTTGAATCCTTATTACAACAACGACAATCAAAAACATTATCATTTAGGCGCCGCCGACACAGATTTGTTTTTAGATTAATTTTTTAGGTTTATTTATTTTTATTTTGTACAGTATTTTCATTTCATTTTAGATTTTTTTTTTCCTTTTTATGCATTTTTTTTGTATTTCTTTTCAGGGACTTTTTGAGAATGATGACTTCTTCTGAGGAGACGTCACCTACACTGAAGCTGGCGGAATATATGCGTAGAAAGTCAAATTATCAGGAAACCTCATCTGAGATGCCACTTGATGAATATATGCGTAGGCAATGGTATGGAGTTTCTACTCTACATGATGTAAGTGAAGAATCTCCTCTAGAGATATATGAGAAGTATTACAAACACACACCACCTAGTTTGGAACAAAGATTGAGAGTTCTTGAATGTCAAAGATTATTTGCTGATGATGATGAATCTGGTAGTGACTCTCTGTTCCAAACAGAACATATAGATGACCCTGTGGATGATTATGTGGATGATTTGCCTAATTCCATAGATGAATCTACCTCACAAGATCATTCACCCGACTTAGAGGTTGTTTCTAGACCTCTAGACTTCCAAAAGTTGCCTAATTTAGGGTTAGAATTGTGTGCTTCTAAAGTATTGTTGAATTACTTTGCATCTAAGCACCCACATGACTTTCCTATTCCTGATAACGTGCATGAATCAATTGATATTTCCCCAGTCTCAATAAAATCCCCATATTTTGTTCTTTACGCACTTCCTTGTGCAGTAAAAACTTGGTTTAGGGGTAAATCTTGATTTTTGACAGTTTCAATGTCACCATATTTTCATAGCATAATTGTGAAGCTGTCGTTTGTAAATACTGTATTTTGGGTTAATCCCCAAATTTTCAGACTGTTAATTTTTGGGGATCCTTTTTGTATATTCCAGTATGTGTATTTTATCTTATTTATTTTTATATTTTGTTTACTTTTTCCATTATGAATTTCTCATCTTAAGTTTTGCGTTGGATGACTCAATTACATTGAGGACAATGTAATGTTTAAGTGTGGGGGAGTGGTTAACTTTTTACTTTAGTGTTTCAGGAGTTTCATTGCAAATCATGATCAGCTGTTGAGCGGGTCTATTGAAGGTTTGTAGGTAGTTTATGACCAGCTGTTGAGCGGGTATAAATTTTTTTTTGTAGTTGTTAGGGTTATGACCAGCTGTGTAGCGGATCTTTTCTTTTTTCTTTCACATTATGACTAGCTGTGTAGCGGATCTCTTTCTCTCTATCTTATTATATGACTAGCCGTGTAACGGGTCTTTCCATTTTTTCTTACATGTTATGGCCAGCTGTGTAGCGGGTCTTTAAAAAAATAAAATAAATTATGACCAGCTGTGTAGCGGGTCTCTCTCTCTCTATCTTATTATATGACCAGTTGTGTAGCGGGTCAATTTTTCTGTTTTGCTCGAGGACTAGCAAAATGTAAGTGTGGGGGAATTTGATAAGCACGAAAGTGCGACGCATTTTCACCCATAAATACATTAGCTGGGACTCATTTTATCACTAATAAACTTGTTTTAAGTCTTTTCAAGGAAATAAGCTCTTTTGGAAAAATATATCGAAAAAAAGTGTTAAAAGCATCCAGAGGAACTGATAAAGGCACCCATCATTTCAGATACGGTCACCAAACTTGTTAAAGACACCCAACAAATGAACAAATGGATAGAAGCACCCTCTTCTTCTTCATTTGAAATAGATTCACATAATTTATGGGAGATCTCAAAGATTTAAGGCAAAGATATCTTGTTGCCTATTACACAAGAAGTTTCCATATCTTGAAGTTAAAAGAGATAATATATTGATGAGTTTGTTTTTATTGAAAAGGAGAAATAAAATCTGTGGTTTTATTTATAAATAAAAAAAAATAATATCCCAATGATTTTATTCTAGCAAATAGAGGAAGATGTGTGATAATGGAGAAAGAAATTATTCCTGAGATATCTTTCATCAAAGAGAAGATCTGGTGGAGTTATGGAAGAATATTTTGAAAAGATGTTTGAGTAATGGGTTGTTATGTATAAATAGGGTGGTAATAGGACCAAACAGGAGAAAAAGAGGGGGGAGTTTTGGTAGAGCAAAATTGTTGCGTTTAATTTTTCTTCATTTTCACCATTGTAAACACCATTTGAGCTATTAATTATATTTTTTGAGTGTGTTTTCATCATGAGAAGCTAAACCCCAACATTGGGTCGACGGAGGAAGCCGGACTTCACACATGGGTGAATTTGTATTATTTTCTGTATGACTTTTGCACTTATTTTAGATTGATTTATGATTCGAATTAATTAGTTATCATTTTATTAGATGGGTCATGCTTTCTTAGATGTTTGATGTCCCATGCTTACGATTTATAACTAATGTTTTGAGGATCTACTTTGGCAAAACAAGAGTCTATGTTTTATTAATTTATTGAACTTTAATTGTTGAGAATAAATAAATTGAACCACGTGTTATGAATTCGTTGGAATCCTATTACCAATGAATCTCTCTTTTATTTATTATTTTATTTAAACCTGTAAATTTAGTCTTCACAAGTCTTAGAGTTTGAATCCTTATTACAACAACGACAATCAAAAACATTATCAGCGGGTTATCACTTTAATGAGACAGTCTTTACGTCGTTAGGGGGAGATAAGAAAAAAGTATTTTCTAAGTGAACGACAGGAATTGTCGTGGTATGTTCCCACTGTGTCTCATATTGATTCTTGTACTCCACAAATGTAAATGTGAAATGTTAAAGAATATTCGATTTTCAGAATGTACATTGATATCGGTAAAGTGATGAGATCACACGTACCAGCTGCAAACCTACCTGCAAGGTTACAAATCCTCAATAAGGGATATACACCATAGACTAAGGTGTTGAAACTACACTTAGTGGAAGTGTGGTTGAGGTCGTGGCTCCATAAAGGAAGTTAGAGAGACCACTTGGTTCGATCAATCCTCACCTAGAAAGGAAGTAAGTGAGGAAGGCACAACTTACTTATATCATCAAAAATCATCTCATAAGATTGTCTCTGAATATTTCCATGAATCAAACTGGAGGACGCTCCGAAGTTTAATGATTCCAGAGAACAATGACATCCCAAGTGGATTATGAGAATGTGCACGAGTTAATGGAAAGATCATGCGATCATATTGATGATTAATTTCATATACACTCGCTTAAGGAAATAGAGCAAGATGAGATCGAACCAAGCTCCTTGTTGCTTAATGTCAACGAAGAGCATATTTGGCCTATACAATCTCGGTAGAACTTGGTTCTTTGAAAAATATACAGGTATTTGGTGTGGTAGTGCTAACCAACCAAGTGTGAAGCCTATTGGACTTACATGATTAATTTTTCACAAAGCATAATGAGAAGAAAGCAGTCTTAAAGGATAAAGACTCGCCTTGTGGCGCGAGGTTTCTCACAAAGCCATGGAATTGTTTTGTAATGAACTTCATAGTGTTCGACTACTCAGTTAGCTTGGTAATTTTAAAAGGACTTGAAATGCAGCATATGTATGTGATTGCTACATATCTCTGAAATAATCAAGAGATAGTAGATACTCACAAAAGTACTTGATAGAATTTTGTTTCCCAAATCAAGTGACTCTAAACCACAGAATGCCTTTACAGTTAGATATAATGCTCACTTATAGATTGAAGCAATCAGGCGGATGTGGTATACCCGTCTAAGTGACTATTTTATTTGCAGGGGATAGACAAGTAAGGTATTTTTCCTTGCATATTCACAAGAAAGTTCCCGATTTGGAATTGTAGTTATCTATGTCGATGGTACAGACATGATGGGTACTCTTGATGTAATAAGAGATCTTAAAAGCTATTTGAAATCCGAATTTGAGATGAAAAGTTTGGGAAAAGCTTGACCGAATACTGAGCTTGTGATATATTATTCCACCAGTTTGCATACGTCTAAAGTTGTCAAGCAATTTAACAAAGACATGCATCCTGATAGCACTCCCATGATTAGTCGAGGTGAAAATGTAAGTAGATGGCCATTTCGTCTAAAGGAAGATGACGCAGATGTGTTGGTAAATGAAATTCCCATATCTAAGTACAATAGACGCGTTGTTGTAGTTAGTATAATAACGTACTCGATTAAATTTCGCATCCCGGAACTTGTTAGATAGATATAGCTCAGCGCCAATGCAAAGTCATTGGAATGGTACAATGAATGTAATCATGTACTTAAAAAGTAAACAATGACATAAATTTGTTTTATCCCTGCAAAAACATAAAAAGGAATGCTAATGAAAGTGCTATGAAAAATTTGTTGATTATCATGGAACAATAATCTCTCCTCCAACGAAAGTAATCAGGGGGGGATACGACAGACTATTTTCTAGGTCATTATCGATATTCAGTTTCGAAAAGTACATGACTAAAGGAACAGTCTGGAACAACTCTGAAAGTAATCATGGGGAGATGCCGACATCAGGGGGAGGATTCAAAGATATGATGTCGACATATTTTACTTCGAAATTAAAGCTGTGTTGTGCTTTTTTTCCCTTCGATCGAGAATAGTTTTTCCAAAGGGTTTTGTTACTCGACAAGGTTTTTAGCGAGACAACACTAAAACCATCAAGTATGTTGAACGTTGAAGACATAAAGATCGCCGTTGATATTACTGAAAATATCTGGATCAAAGAAATGAAACGCGATATTATGTTAAGCAACGTAACTTCCAGAATCAACAACACGGTCTTATAAACATTCATGTCACCAAAGTAAAGTGTGATAAAATCCTTTTGAATGTATAAGACTAATGAAAATTGTCTGACATCAGGGGGAGCATTTAATGGTGTGTTAAAATATTTTCCTTCACTGAGGTTACTTTTTCCCGCAGGGTTTTGTTAGTCGGCAAGGTTTTTAATTAGACAACAACAAACACCAGGAATTAACTTCCCAAGGTAGGTTATTGTCTTTTCCAGAAGGATATTCTGCATAAGAAGTTGTGAAGCAATTAATCAACTTCAACGAAGCAAAGTGATCATCTGCAACGGATCACCTTTACTTGCATCTGTCACGTTGTACTCTTTCCCCTTTGTCAAGGTTGAGGCAACATATTCGAGTCTAACTATGTTCTACGTTTGCGTAATATTGTACTCTTTTTCTTTAGTTCAGTTTTTGTCCCTTTGGGTTTCCCTGACGAAGTTTTAACGAGGCAATTAACTTAGACTCGTCGATCTTTGAAAATCGTATTGCATGTGATGAACTACATGTAAAGTACGTGACAACATGTGAAGTACTACGTGTGAAAAGTTTTACCAAGGTTTTATCCCACTGGGTTTTTCCTTGTCAAAGTTTTAATGAGGCGATTGATTTCAGCACAAGTCATCAAGAAGAGGACGACATTTGAAGAGCTACATTCAAAGCACCATATTTGAAGTACTATGTATAAAACTTTGTTATTGAACTGCACAAGGGGGAGTGTTATAGGGCTTGTGGCCCATGGATGTGTGGTCCATTAGACGACTAGGTTTTCCCTTCCCTACATATAAAGAACCTTGTATTATGTAATCTCTTACGCTTCTTTATCAATAAGAAGTTCCTCCCTTTCTCCATCTCTATACCTATCTTTTGCTTTAACCCAATTAATACTACAAAAATTTATAAAATTTGGTTCGTTGGTATTAGGAAAAGACAAATGAAACATTCACATTCCCAAAAATGAACGTGGATACCAAATTTCTCTATCATATATGTGATGGTGAAATGTGACATTCCACTACCACTTGAACGGCAGCGAAATAGAACATTTCACTCTCGTTTTAGTGACGATGAACTAATTAATTCTAAACAAAAAAAAGATTCATTTCGGTTTGAAAAATAGTCAGAACCATAATTAAAAAATTTCTACAAAATTTAATTAGTGTCGTGCTATTGAAAATTCAACTACAGTTAATTGTTATGTGAAAGATGTTACAGGTGGCTGATCTATCGGGTGACACATTTGATTATGGGGCCCACAAAATTAGTATGGGAAAGACACTTACACAATGACGTGTCTTATGGAGAGGGCATTTATCCCTTTGTATAGTCGGCTAATTCTCCTCTGTATTTATTTCCCCCTTCTATATATATATGTACTCGTACTTTGTGGGTACACTTTGAAATTTAATAATAAGAAGTTCATGTCTTACTTCAGTACATAGAATATCTCATTTTAATTAACTATTGTGGAAAAGTGATCCATCTGTTACGTACGTAAAAATAATACTTTATGGTCCAGAAGTACCATATACGAATATAATGCATGCATTATCTTTTTATGTTCTAACTTTTGTTTTGCAGGTTACCTTTTAGAGGCTGAAATTAATTCTACGGTATTTATGAGTTTACAAAAGGCCTTTCATTGTTATGCCTGAAGCGTAAAATTGAATTTATTGTGCAATGGTGGAGGATTTAAATGCGAGGTGTACATTGCTAGTGGTGCACTCGGCGCAAGACCTGCAGTCATTCCTCCATAAACTACAAATGGTAAAGCAGTTTTCTGAAGGCTATATAATATTTGCACCACCAATCTCTTTAAGAAGTCATGCTTCAGGGGGAGTAAACTCTTAGAATCATAGGCTGGACTTAAATGTTTTGTACTCTTTTTCCTTCACTAAGGTTTTGTCCCAATGGGTTTTCCTTGTGAAGGTTTTAACGAGGCAGCATATGCGTATACAACACTGTTATTGGGCGACGTCCGTTGTACTCTTTTCCTTTGGTCTGGTTTTGTCCCACGTGGTTTTCCAGACGAGGTTTTTAATGAGGCAACATTTGCATCAACGTCGACATTATTTTGAATTCTAGGCGCTCAGGTTTTGTACCAAGTGATTTTCCTGACGCAGGCGTGTAGGTTTTGTCCCAAGTGGTTTTCCTAACGCATATCTGTCGGAGAAAGTATTTCCTGGCACCAGGTTTTTGTCCCAAGTGGTTTTTCCTGATGCAATTCTGACGGAAGTCATGGCGATGACCAATCTCACTCTAAGTTCAGGTTTTTTCCAAAATGGTTTTCCTGACACAGTTTCGGCGCCGGGAGAAAATGTGTGACTACCATCATCACTTTAAAGCTACCGATGTTGTACTCCTTTTTCTTTGACTAGTTTTTATCCCAGTTGGATTTTTGCTAGCAAGATTTTTAACGAGGCAATATCTGCGGGTTTATCATTGTTCTGAGAACTCATGTTTTCATACGTTCAGGTTTTTTTCATCTGAATTTTCCTGACGAGGTTTTTAGCGAGATAACAACTTAGAACGGTGAGCATATTGTAAAGAGAAGGTTATACATAGGATTTTTGGCGGAATCAATGATCGGATTATCAGACTTTACTCTTAAATCAGGTTTTTACTACACACGGTTTTTTCCTGATAATTTCTACACGAAGTCAAACAAGCTGCATCAACATTATCGTTGTGAGCTTCCAGCGTTCAGTTTTTTTCATAACTGGTTTTCCTGAAGTATCTTTGACAAGGGAAGAAAATTCGTGACGACCATTATCACAAAACTCCAACATCTTAAAGCTTTAGTGGAACAATGTATATGGAACGGTGGATCATCCAAGGGGAAGTGTTATGTGAAATATGTTACAAGTGGATGATCCATCGGGTGACACATTTGATTACGGGACCCACAAAATTAGTATGGGAAAGACACTTACACAATGACGTGTCTTATGGAGAGGATATTTATCCCTTTGTATAGTCGGCTAACTCTCCTCTGTATTTGTTTCCCCCTTCTATATATATGTACTCGTACTTTGTGGGTACACTTTGAAACTTAATAATAAGAAGTTCATGTCTTACTTCAGTACATAGAGTATCTCATTTTAATTAACTATTGTTTCCATACAGCAACATACGAAAGCTATCACACTAAATGAGCAGTTAGCCTTTACTAAAGAAAGAACATTTTTGATCAAATTTATAAAATAATTAATTTGTTGTAATATATGCAATGCAAACAATTTCGGAAAACTAATAAAATCAATTTTAAAGTGATTGTATCAGTCCCAAAAACTTGACATCGCGTCAAAAACAACTTTCTCCATAAAACAAAGAAGGATACCCCCAGTAAGAATAAAGATTTCACGATAGCCTCCCTGTTAAAAACAAAAATTAGTAAAAGAAATGCCTTAACATAACAACTTGTTATGAAAAATTATTTTAACGATATCATTATAGAAAAGCTATATATGATCTATATAATTCATTGCTTATTTCAACAATAAAAATTTAAATATAATCCATACCATTATAAGAGTAACTGTATATGTAACTGTATTTTTCAGTTCTAGTTATAGAGTGAGAGTGCCCTTATCTTTCTTTAGAGTGTAAATAGATTGAGTCCTGTAATATCTTGACAGCTGTGACAGCCTGTCTGGTTCAGGTGTTCTGTATTAATACCTCTGTATTCCTCTCTCTAGTTATCTGAAATTAGTGAAATACATTTCATTTCTTTACTCTGATCATCTTGTATGGTATCAGATTAGGTTAGAATCCTTCAAAATTGCAAACCCTAACATCAAATTCATCATTACCTATTTCAAATGTGATCTTTGATCAGATTACTGCAAAAATAAATATTTTTTTTTTAGATCTGGTAGAATTTCACCATATTTCATCTACTTTGATCTTGTTTATTTTCAAGATTCACCTATCTTTCTGGTTTGATCGATTATCTAAATGATCTTTGAGTTTCTTGATAACAATATGCGTCCAAAAACTGCAACTCGAGCTTCTTCCGCTGCTAGTAATGATGATTCTGATAATTCTTCTCCTCCAGATCGTTACAGATTTCGTCTTCCGCTTACTAATATTGCAAACTTCATCTCCTTAAAGTTAGATCATACTAATTTTCTATTGTGGAAGGACCAGTTTGAGTCGGTCTTAATCTTAGTTGATTTGTTTGATTACGTTGATGGAACTATTGTCGAACCGCCTCGCTTTATCACGGTGGATGCTGTTCAAACTCAGAATCCGGCTTGGCTATATTGGCGAAAGGTTGATCGTTTTGTGTCAAGTTGTTTAAAAGCCACATTCACCCAATCTGTTTTAGGTGATGTTCTTGGATTATCTACTACTCGTGAGATTTGGGAATATCTTGAAACTACCTTTACTACTCAGTTTACTGCTCGCAAATCTATGCTTCGTAATCAACTTCAGTCGATTCGTAGAGGAAATCGTTCTGTTGAAGACTACCTACAGCAAATCAAGTCAATTACTGATAATATTGCAGCTATTAATGAGAAAGTAAGTAATTCCGACATTATAATGCACATCCTTAATGGTCTTGGTCGTGATTACAATAATTTTGTAATCTCATCACAAAATCGTGAAGTTCCTTTTACTTTTGTTGAGATTAAAGATAGGCTAATTAATCATCAACAATGGTTAAAAGATCAAGATTCAGAAATGAACACTATGCTTGATAGTCAGAATGCTTCGGCTATGTATGGCAAGAATACCAATTTTGGAAAGAAGAATAACAATTCTAACAAGAACAAGAGTAACTTCAAAAATAGTGTTTATACTGATTGCTGTGGATCCGACAGCAGTGGTTTCTCAGGCAACAATGGTTCTTCTGGTAGGAATTCTAGTAGTTCTTCAAGTGGTAATCATTCTTCTGGTGGTTCAAGAAATAATAATGGTGGAACTTTTGATTGGTCTTCAGTTGAGTGTCAAATTTGTCGAAGAACTGGTCATTCTGCAAGTAGGTGTTATTACAGGTATCAACCAGATAGGAATTCTATTAGCTCTGTACAGTGAGCCTTTGCTGGAATTGAACTAAATCATCCAACAAAAGATGCTTCTGCTTTACCAACTGCTACTCAGTGGATTCCAGATTCTGGTGCCACCAATCATATGACTAGTGATGCATCTATTTTGACTGATCCTGCTCCTTATTCTGGTTCTTCAAATGTAATGATAGGCAATGGTAAGTTACTAACTATCTCTCATGTTGGTGATATTACTTTACCTACTCCACATAAGACTTTTAAGCTCAAAAAGGTCTTATGCATTCCTACTTTGAAGGCTAATTTACTTTCGATTGCTAAATTTACCAAAGATAATCATTGCTTTTTTGAGTTATATGATTGGGGATATCTAATAAAGGATGTTGTCACAAAACAGGTACTAGCTAAGGGTAATATTTTTAGCAACTTGTACCCCATCAACTCATATCACTCTCCATCAGTTTCTTGCTTTCATGCTTCACTCACAACTCTTCCAACTCTTTGGCACAATAGGCTTGGTCATCCTGCTGCTTCTGTTCTACATAAACTTCATTCAGTTGAGTCTATTCAGCTTTCTGGTCTTACTTCTTTAAAGTATGTCTGTAATTCTTGTCAATTAGGCAAGAGAAAAAAAATTTCCTTTTAGTTTGTCATCAAGAGTATCTACTTCTCCTCTTGAGCTTGTCCATTGTGATGTTTGAGGACCTTCCTCTGAAGTGTCTTTGTTAGGGTTCAAGTACTATATTGTCTTTATTGATGACTTCAGTAGATATCATTGGATTTATCCTTTGAAAGCTAAGTCTGATGCTCTTGTATCTTTTCCACACTTCAAACAAATAAATGAAAATCTTTTGGCCACCAAAATTATTTCTTTTAAATGTGATAATGCTTATGAATTGTCAAAAGGTCCTTTTAAACAGTTTTTAGACTCTTCTGGTATTACCTTGAGATTGTCCTGTCCTCATACCTCTCAGAAAAATGGTTTAGCTGAGAGGAAACATAGGAATATCACTGAGGTTGGTCTTACTCTATTGTTTCAAGCTCATCTACCAAAATCATTTTGGTATGATGATAAATAGGTTACCTACTAAGATGCTGAACTTTAAATCTCCATTTGAACTGTTTTTCTATAAATCTCCTGATTTCTCTACTCTTAAATTTTTTGGTTCAGCTTTCTATCCATATTTAGGTGCTTACAGACAGGACAAATTATCTCCTAAGTCTTCCTTATGTGTTTTTATTGGTTATAGTCCTCTTCATAGAGGCTATAGATGTTATGAGAAGTCCACAGGGAAATTTTTTACATCAAGACATATTATATTTGATGAAAATTGTTTTACTTATTCCACTCCTGTTATTTCTTGTTCTCCAGACTCATCTCCTCCTCTTTCTTTACTTGATGCTTCTTATCTTAATAATACTACTCCTACATCTATTCTCTCATCAACTCAGTTGATGTCTTCCACTTCAGGGCAACATCTCAGTTCTCCTGCTTCACAAATAGTTTCTTCATCTGCTCATGTTACCAGATCCAAATCTGGCATTCATAAACCCAAGCTTTTACCTGATTTTGTGACTAACAATGTTGTAAAACATCATGTCTCCACAGCTTTTAGTTCTCTGCTTCATCCTATGGAGCCTAAAACTTTTAAGCAGGCAATGAAGAATCCTAATTGGGTAGCTTCCATGAAGGAAGAACATCAGGCTTTAAAGGATGCAGATACTTATGATTTGGTAAAGTTTAAAAAGGGAATGAATGTTTTGGGCTGTAAGTGGGTTTACAAACTCAAGCTCAAACCTGATGGTACTATTGCAAGGTGTAAGAGAAGGTTGGTTGCAAAGGGGTATGATCAGTTAGATGGTGTTGATTACACTGATACTTTCAGTCCAGTGGTGAAAGCACCTACTATTAGAACAATTCTTACTATTGCAGCTTCAAAAGGGTGGCAGATTCAGCAATTAGATGTTTCTAATGCCTTTTTACATGGTCAGTTGAATGAGTGTGTTTTTATGGAGCAGCCACTTGGGTTTGTAGTTGAAGGCAAAGAAGACTATGTTTGTCACTTAAAAAAATCTTTATATGGCTTAAAAAAAGCACCAAGGGCTTGGTTTCAAAGATTCAGTGGTTTTCTTCTTCAATATGGTTTTCAGCAGTCTAAATCTACAACTCTCCTAAGGGTGTTATGTATCTACTATTATATGTAGATGATATCATCTTAACTGGAAGCTCAGGTACTTTATTAAACTCTCTTATTTCTGCTTTAAGCACAGAGTTTACAATGAAGGATTTAGGATCTCTTCACTATTTCTTGGGAATTGAAGTTACTAGAAATTGTCATACTAAGTCCTTACTACTTACTCAAAAGAAATATTGTCTTGAGATTTTGGTTAAGGTTGATATGGTAGATTGCAAGCCATGTAGTACTCCAGTTGCAAAAGGTCTGAGATGTTCTCTTTATGATGGTGATCCACTACAATATACACTGCATTATAAAAGCCTTGTTGGGGGATTACAATATCTCATAATGACAAGACCTGACATAGCTTTTTCTGTCAGTTATGTGTCACAGTTTATGCATAAACCAACTACTGCTCATCTGCAGCTCGTTAAGAGGATCTTACGATATCTTAAAGGCAGTCTAGGCTCTGGCATTGTTCTAGTTTCTTCAGATATCTCTACTGTTACAGCATATTCTGATTCAGACTGGGCTGGTTGCCCTGATTCAAGAAGAAGTACTTCAGGTTATGCTATTTTCTTGGGCTCTTCACTTATTTCTTGGACTTCAAAGAAACAACTTCCAGATCTTCAGCTGAGGCTGAATACAAATCTCTTGTTAATACTTCTTCATAAATGCTATGGTTGTCTTATCTACTCAAGGAATTAGGTATTTCTTCTATTGGATGTTTTACTCTTCTTTGTGATAATCTTAGTGCCAGTAGTCTTGCTTGCAACTCAATTTTGCATGCAAGAATAAAGCACATAGAAATAGACTAC
Organism: Papaver somniferum; assembly: GCF_003573695.1. Taxonomy (NCBI): domain Eukaryota; kingdom Viridiplantae; phylum Streptophyta; class Magnoliopsida; order Ranunculales; family Papaveraceae; genus Papaver; species Papaver somniferum. Next base: position 103,142,558 of record NC_039361.1, on the reverse strand, counting down.
CATTTCATTAGATACTTAGTTCAGTCTAAGTTCTTGGCTATCAAATTTGTGCCTTCTCTTCTTCAACTGGCTGATATCTTCACAAAGGGGGTGGCTACTGAGTTGTTTGTTACTCTTGTTTCCAAGCTTATGTTTTTCACCCACTCTAAGCTTGAGGGGGAGTATAAGAGTAACTGTATATGTAACTGTATTTTTTAGTTCTAGTTATAGAGTGAGAGTGCCCTTATCTTTCTTTAGAGTGTAAATAGATTGAGTCCTGTAATATCTTGACAGCTGTGATAGCCTGTCTGGTTCAGGTGTTCTATATTAATACCTCTGTATTCCTCTCTCTCTCTGGTTATCTGAAATTAGTGAAATACATTTCATTTCTTTACTCTGATCATCTTATAACTATATAATTCATTACTTATTTGAACAACAAAAATTGAAATATAATCCATCAATAAATTATGATTGCCTTTTTGGGAAAGACAAAGAGTGTCCGGGATGGAGTCATGAAAACACAAACAGTGGTCGTGATTTTGTAGCCCAACAAGGAGAAGTTCTTCACGCTCTGTTTCCTTAGTTATCGACTGATCCACCGTTCTTTGTCTTTCTAAAACACAGATCCTTTTGGATTTCATAAAGGTGAAAACCGCTGCTATCCAGAATTCAATATTTCAGACGTACTTGTCAAAACACCCTTTTTGTTTTTATTTGTCTTGCCAAGGTGTCTCTGGTACAAGTTGTTCGTATATAACTTCCCAAAACTGCAAATCAGTTCCGATTATTATCCCCCTAATTAGTTTTGTTCTTCTCTGTAAATTTATTGAGTTCATCTTTTGTTTTTGGGGACTCCGCTTCGATTTTTTTTTTTTAAGAAATCAATACTAATTTACGTTTTTTGATTTTCCAGAAATGAATTTGCCAGTAAGAAGATGGTTGCTGGAGTTGGTAATGCTTCTTCTTACGATCTTCAATCATTGTTTGTGGTTTTTGTGGTGATCAAGTGAAGAGAAGTACTCCTCCTAATCCGATGCCTTTCTAATCTTCTTACTCTTATAAATGGTTACTGTGGGTATTTGTTGGTTTCTTTTTCAGTCGCAATTTGTGTGTTGTATTTAAGCCACAAACTCTTACTGTGTGTTAATCAATGTTTGTTGTGTGTGATTAATGCGAACTAACTTGCATAAGAAATTAGAGAAGATGAAATAATAATGGTGGCCTTTGTTTCCATCTTTTCTGATTTCTTATTCCATGTCTTTTTGGTGTTTTTTTGTTTTTTTTTGCTAAGTCCAAACCATGTCTTTTTGGTGCTTAATCGTGCTAATTAAGGTCATGATAATTCAAGTATACTGGAATGTGAACTATTACTAAACTGTCTCATAATAATTTGTTCTTTTGCCTCTCGGTTTATGCAATATTTATGCACAACTACATCTATTAAGGCAATCGTGGGAAGATAGTGTTAAATATTGTTTCCAAACCCAAGTTTAGCGAAGCCCCAATTCTGTCTTCCCCATGTATTTTTGAGGTTGTCGATTCTATGAAAATTGCCACTGTATTTCTTTTTGTTGGTATTATGGCTTAAATTTTGTTCTTATCTTGCTTTTCTTTTCTTTTGTTGAACATTTCAAGATAGGATAATGTCTTGGACATGTTAGCAGTAAAGGTCATTGTTTTGTTTTTTTTGTCCAACTTCCAATCATGGATGTACGGCTTCTATGAAGGATATTTCATTGTTTATATCAGTTGCGACTTGCGACTTGCGTGTAACGTGGGCAATTGTATGCTTCCACATTTTGTGATTTTTTTTTTTAAATTCAAGTCCTGGCAAAAGATACAGTATGTGATTGATTCTGACGAAACTGATTTTTTTACTTGGGATTTTTTTTTGCAGAGGATCCAAAGTTCATATTCATTCTCCTGACTAATTATCCTGACTAATTCTCCAGAACAAAATTGAGTGTTGGCAGTGAAGCATATGCACTGCTGCTTGCTAAGTTTTTAAAAAGTTTTTTTTTTGAAGCATATGGACTACTGATACTGTGAGAGCAATAAGTGTTGTATACTCTGCTTAATAAGTTTTGTAAAAAAATCTGAATACTTAATTATCTTCTTTTGGATATTTTGTTGCAGAGATTCCATATTTGAGTAGGTGTCTTTGAGAGTAGATTTCGCTAAATAATTTATTTCGATAAGAGGATGTCATATTCATGGGGTGAATCAGAGTTGCAATCAATGTATCGTACAAGATCGTCGACAAAGGAATCATCACTGTTCCTTAAACTAAACTAAGAATGGGTAAACTTATTTTGTAATGCTGGATATTACTCAGTGTAAAAACATTATGTAACGGTATTGGTATAAGGTTATTCAGAAAATGAATTCAAATTTGGTTTTATGTTCGTAATCCCAAATCTGTGATCTGCTGTGTACATCGTGATGTGTGACTTGGTTATGTACTTCTGGGCTCTGGCAGTTGAATCCATGAGTCCTCGTTGAACCTCTCCTTCTGTTAGATCTTTTTTATCTCCTTTCTCTCAATCTCTCTAATCTTGACAGTTGTTTCGAAGTAGCATCAAAAGGGAAACGGTAAACATATGTACCAAAAATATGTGTCGCGTGGCTTTCACTTTAATTAATGCAGTTAATTGAGATGCTTTACACTCCTTCCACTGTTGGGATTCATTAAAACACTTTTATAAGTGGTTACAGTTCACTGATGAGTTATATTTGCAACGAAGATATATGCATTTAAGTTGGTATTATTTTTTTGTACATTAACTTGATTGTATTCCTAAAACCCTGGTGAACACCAAAATGTTGTTTTGTTGGATTTGGGAGGCATAGCTGAAAACTTGGTTTTCGAGAGTAGTTTCTAACTCTCATTTTTAGAAATCCATTATAGGGGCTTCCATTTTAATAATCATCAAATGTTTCAGGTCTTCATTATTTACTTTATAAAAATAATTCGTAGTACATTTAAGGAACCCATAATTGGGGATATGAGAATTAATCGCGGGATATGAATTACTTCCCCCAACCAATAGCGTCTGCTAAGGGGTGTTTTTGAGGGCAAAAATACTAAAGTACTCTTCCCTCAAAATAAAAATCAAAAAGCTTAAAATCAAAAAACAAAATCATATCCCCATTTTCATCTCCACTTCTCATTAATCTCTTTTAGGGTTAAAGCTTTGAAACCCAAATGTTCCCATTCCCTTTTAAATTCTAAATTTTCCCCACTCCCTTTCAAATTCTCTTATCCTTCTCTGCCGGCTCCTCACTTTGCAAACAAATTTTTTTCACATTCGGAAGTGATGAAGACCACGCCGGAAGTGATGAAGACCATGTCGGAAATGATGAAGGTCATGCCGGAAGTGATGAAGACCATGCCGGAAGTGATGAAGACCATGTCGGAAATGATGAAGGTCATGCCGGAAGTGATGAAGACCATGCCGGAAATATATTTTTTTACATCGCCGGAAGTGATGAAGATCATGCCGGAATTGATGAATTCAATGCCGGAACTAAATGACAGCATGCTCGATATAAAGCGCAGCCAATGCTGAGAGTCCTACGCGCCGAAGGCGCACGAGAGATTGAGCCCAGGCCGAAGACCTCGGTGATACCCAAATTCAATATAACTTGACCCTTCTTGAAAGACAAAGAACGGTGGATCAGGTGATACTTACGAAAAAAGAAGGTGCAGATATTCTCCTATTTGATTAAAACATCACGACAACTAATTGTGTTTCCCAACTCATCCTGACCATCTTTGTCTCCTCCAAAAAGGCAACTCTGTCATAGTTGATTGATATTGAGAATCATGAGACACTCTTTGGTAGAATCCGTAAGATCAGTCTAACACCTCCATTCAAGTGTCATACTTTAGTTGGTTCGTTTAATGGTTTGTTATGTCTTAAGGGTCCGAAAGAGAGGTTTTGTGTTTGCAACCCCATTACGAAAGAGTATGCAATTCTTCTTCCTGCACCTATGAAAAAGTATGATCATTATAAGTATAGGTGGATTGGATTTGGTTACCTTCCTTCAACCAATGAGTACAAAGTCGTCCTAGTATGTTATGAAATCCGTAATGTTGTATCTATCATGGTGTACACTCTCGGCAGTGGCAATGGATGGAGAAACATTGGTGAATTCAATCTTCAATTTGACATTGTTAACTACAAACCTGGTATCTTTGTGAATGGAGCTCTTCATTGGAGGGACGGACTCCGAAAGATACTTCATGTCTTCGACTTAGCTGATGAAAAGTTTCTCAAAAACCTTTCACCACCAGAAGCGGATTGGTATGATATGTTTGGAGTTTTAGGTGGGTTTTTATTTTGTGCTAAATCGTATATGGATGAAGTCGTTAAGGACTGGTGTTTCGATACATGGATACACAAGAAGAAGAACGCCAATTGTGACATGAAAGAGAAGACAATATACCAATCATTGGATTGGAATAAAGAGTTTACTGTTGCTTCCATGAATAGTATTCCATTAGCATTTACAAAGAATGGTGGTGTCTTATGTACCGATTGTTACTTTCCTAGATATTTCGATATTTGTTACCCAAAAGCTTCTACCACGCCAAGGAGGATTAATTTTAAGGATTGGTTTCGTCAAGTAATCTGTCACAAGAACACGTTAGTTTCATTGAAAGAACTAGGAGAAGAAGGTACAAAAATAATGCACTTACCCAAGAAGCGAAAAACACGTGCTTAGCCAAAGAAAAAGCTGTTTATCGTACTCGATAAGATCTCTTGGTGGATATATATGAGCTGGTAATCTCCCTCTCGAGTTTTCAAGAAATGTGCTGCATATGGAAATTGGATAACAAAGAACCATTTCAAAGTTCTAATGCCGATATCGCTTTAATGATATGATGCACTGACTGCATACATAATCTGATGAATTAGTACTACTAGGATGTTCATACAATGATCTATTTTGATTATATGGATGATTAATTCTTTCTTTTTTCAAATGGATACTGTGATACATGCTTTGGTAGTTATTTTGTTTTTGTTTGATAATTGTGAGGATCTAAATTTGATGAGTTTGATCAAAGTGCGGGTATTGGCAGAAGAATTGCTGGGGATGTCTCTGTATCTGACAACAATGTATCCCACAATTGCTGGCAAATGGCACCACCAATCGTTCAGCGACTTTCACCTGAGGTAGTATGTAATGTCAGTAATGCTGCAAAAATTCTGGAGTTTAAACCATATCCTTATTGAACACCTGCGCAGCTTTTGCCCCAACCGCTTGCTTGACCATCCAGTATTCCTCGTTAACGAATTAACCTGTAATGAATCCTGTACTGGCCTATCATGAGATGAAGAGGTAAGTATACTGGCCTATCATGAGATGAAGAGGTAAGTATATATTTAAACAAGGTCTTTACATGCCCGTGCAAATGCACGGGCTAGGGTCATAAAATTGCTACTCTTTTTTTTGGGATTGATGCCGGTTATGCTGTGATTAACGACGAACGTGAACCTTGAAGTCAAAACCTTAGGCATCCAGTCCTAGTACTAATATGAGAGAAAGTTTAGGTCATGTTCATTGAATACAGATTAATCATATCATCATCTGCCACGTGTTCAAGGGAGTACACGTGGAAGACATGCAACGGTGAGACATCAAGATATGATGCCACACCTAGGGGACCCCTATCGCCTATATCTGTTCATCTTCATAATGATCCAATGACTCAGAATCAGGGAGCACTGAAGAAATGATCTACCGCGAAGTACTGAAGAGCATCCAAAGATCTGCTTTATCCCATCTCGAAGCAGATCCAAGATCAACGGCGAAGATTAGCTCCACTGACGAAGATGTGACAGGGGCATCCGACATCTGTCTGACGCGTGCAGACTGTCCCAACCACCCGCATTAAATACCATAGGCATAGGGTACGTGTCAACAGACCTGTGGAAGAAAAGGAGGTGACCCTTCGTAACCCAACAGAACCGATGGAGCCTTCGGTCAAGAACGAAGACACCAGCGGGATCAACACAAAGATCAAGAAGATAAGGTTGCAACTGTCTCTAATAAGTGGACCCCCTGTAACATCCCTATAAATACTCCTCTCTACTAAGAGAGAAAGGGTCGACCAACTGAGAGTAAGATAATAGGAGAGATAAATAGGAAGAGTAAGTATGAGATCTATTTCCACTCTATCTCCGTGATTCACACAAAGTCATTTTGACTACCTTTGTAATTCCAAATACATAGTGAAACCCCCAACCCCGTGGACCTAGGCCTTAGTGATGAACCACGTAAATCATTGTCTCATTTATACTTCCGCACTTTACTTTCTATTTTTATTATTATGCACTGTGATATCATGGATCGTGTTCATAAGGATAGCTGAATTACATCCTCATGACTAGACAAGGACGAGCCCGAAGGCTCCGAGTCGATGAGTCATCATGTTTATGCCATTTTACATCTACTTTATTCCTTATAATGGTTTTATGCACACTGCGATTATTGTTTGTGAACACGTGGATGCCTTATCCTATGATTTTACTTGTTTTTTGGCTCCTCATGCCATCCTCTGGATGATAGTATTCAGATATCTTCAAAACCAATCTTCCAAAACTAATTTTCCACATATGGTTCAAAGATTGTCATATGTGTATGATTTAATACCAATTTTCATCTAGGTTTGCGCTTTTTTAAAAAGTTATCTCTGCTTTCAAGACATAAAACTCACAAATCTCCGCATTTTCTAGAGTTTTCTATGTTTTCCTAAGACAAATCTTGCGGATTTGTGTTTTCTTTAGGATGTTTCATATCTTCCGTGTTTAAAACTTAAAGACTTCGTTCTTCTCACAGATTTCTACTATGATGATTTTTAAAAACCAATCACTATCCATGAGTATATCTATGTTTTCAAAGAATTTCTCGGATCCATGAGTAGATCTATGTTTTCAAAGTATCGGATCTCTCCAGATCTTCATCTTAGTTCTCGATCTCTTGGAAATTTCCGATCGAGTCATGCTTTTGGCCTACATGCTTGATTAGCTTTACTAACAAGATCCCCATGGATATTGGATTTTCGATGATGTTTTACCTGTGCAGGCAAGGAAAGCGAATATGGAAATACGAAGGATGCAGGAACGACTAAAGCATCATCCAAAGAAACACCCAGGACAACACCAGTCATGACACGCAACAAGCAAAAGGGTGAAAAAGCGAAAACGACAAACCAAAAGCCAGACACTGCGGAAATCACATCCCCGTCAAATACCAATGATGTAGTAGCGGAGGCTCTCAGAGCGGTAGAAGCAAAAGCCGATGCAGCAAAAGCAGAGGCAGCTAGAGCATATGCAGCAAAAGCCGATGCAGTGAAAGCCGCAGCAGCTGCCCGCGCGCCCTTGAGCAGTGGGAAGGATTTTCGGAATCATCAATATCACAGCCATCCTTCGGGATGCCGCCAACGAATGAGAATAACCAAACTCTACCAACAACCCAGCCGTTGCTGACAAGAAACCGACCCTTACCCCCATACGTGGAATTTCAGTTAGTAAGCACCGAACCCCCCATCCCCCTAATCAAAACGGTTGTTGAAGATCATACCATGGCCCCTGGGGGAAGGGACGACTTAGTATCCCAAACCAAGGATCAAATCATTCCCCGATGTTGATGGCAGAGCTTGAGAAGTTGAAGAAGAATCAAAAGGTGTACGCAGAAGCAGTTGCATTGCTGGCCCGAGAAAACCAAGAACTCAAAGATAAGATCGCCCAAAGCTTGGGAGAAACTCACCAGCACAACGAAGCTTTGCACGAAGCCAACTCTAAAGCACCTGAGCCGAATCATGACCGAAGAATGGTCGTGACAAATGCAGCAAATCCCGAGCCATTGAACCGAAGAATAACCATATGAAACAGATCCAGCGATCCAGATTACGTCCCAGAAGACTCGGACTATTTTGACAGCGAAGATCAAAAACCAAAGCGAAACTCAACCAACAATGAACATCGTCGTGCAATGGAGGACCTGCGTGCTGAAATGATGGCGAAGATCAAGCAACTAAAATCCAAGCAAGGAAGGGGAATACTAGAAGAGGTGATGAGAGAAGCTAACACCACACCACTGACCCCATACCTGGACAAAGCACTTATCCTTCAGAAGTTCCCTGTCCCAGCGTTCGAATGTTATGATGGGTCCAGAGATCCCGCAACACGCCTTCGCTATTACAATCGTATCTTAGCCCGATGTTAACAAGACGATGCAGTCCTCTGCAGGTACTTTCCTTCGAGTCTAAAGGCATCAACACTATCTTGGTTCGACAACCTACCTCCCAACTCCATAAACTCCTATGACCAACTCGCTGAGAAGTTCTTAGAAACTTACATGTACAACAAGGATGTCAACGCAGGAATGGATAAGCTCTTCTCGCTGGAAACTGCTTACAAGGAGACGATCAGGGAGTATACCGACAGATGACACAGGATTTGCCAAGCCATCGAAAATGTAGATCCAGTGGTCAGCATCAACTGTTACAAATGGGGACTGGATAGAATGAGCCCATTATTTGTGGAGATTCATGGAAGTGTTCCTAAGACAGAAGGAGACCTTCGAGTAATCATTGAAAAGCACGCCAGGCTAGAAGAGATCTAGAAGGAGAACCCTATGGCCCAAGCTCAAAGATATCATCGGACTAATTCCATAGAACAAGCCAGCGGATCAAAGAGAGGCGGTTCAGATGAACGTCCTAATGATGATAACAAAGGATGAAGGGACGACCGTTGACGTGACGAGCGTAAGTTCGAAGATCAAGTCTTCACGAAGCTGAACATAAACTACACCCGCATCCCAAGGGAGATCAAAGGCACGAAAAAGCTTGAGTGTCCATGGTTGATGAGTGCCAAATATTGTATATATTTATCCCTTTTTGTTGGCATTTTAACTCATCTTTTATGCATTAATTCTACATTTTATCCCATATTCTGTATTTTCATTGTTTTCAAGAATAAATATTTTTATTAATTAATTTTGCATTTTTAGGTAATAAATAAAGTTCAGATGAGTCGCGGAGCGAAAAGAGCAGAAAAGTAGTGAAAAGCCGGGAGAAATTACGCAAGGAAGCCGCGAAGAATGGTGCGCACAACCTCATTTTCTACACACAAAAGCGCCTCCGTTCTCAGCCATCAGATCATTTCTCAGAAGCATCCGACGGTCGCTCCTTCATAGAGCATCAAATTCTGAAGTCTATGCCGAGCACCACAGCGCTGAAATTCCAAGCCTTCAGATTAGATGGTAGTTGAATCCAACGGTCGCTCCCTTGCTGTGCATCGAAGTTTGATATCTCCGCCTCACACTACAATACCTAACTCCATCAAGTACCGTTCATTTTGTTGTATCATATAATCCAACGGTCGCTCATCGCTTGACTCCGCATCACCGTCCGATCTACCTACCATCTTCGCATCTCGCAGCTCAGAGTCACAGAACATCAAGACTCGATGCAGCCGCCTCACACCCTATCACCCGAACCCATCCACCTAACCAAACAACCCCTTCTCTCCCAACCAGTCGAGCCACTTTCTTCTCCACCGTACCTCTCTGCAGAACCACCTCCTTCCCTGCCGCACCACCATCATCACCACCACTCCCTGACGCCACCAAACACCACCATCTCTTCTCAAATCATCATACACACTCGACCCATCACCTATATCACGTTCTAATCTCTATCAAACAACTAATTTCGCCCATTCTCTCACCACTGAACCCTAAGAGTGAGTTGGTGAAATTAGTTGATGATATAGATCAATTGGAGGTATGGGAAGCAAGAGAAGATGACAAGGAAGATTGGGTCGAAGCTATTGAGTGCTATCAGTGATTAGGTAAAACCTAATTTCAATTTTCACCAAACCCTAGTTCACTGTTTTGGGGGAAAAAGATATTGTGTATAAATTAGGTTGATTGGTGTGTAATAGAGACATGCTTGGAGTAGCCAACATCCAGGACTTTCATGTCCTGTTAAATATTCATGTTTCACTGTTAAATGTGCTTATGTGCTTATGTTATTCACTGTTAATTTCTTGCTTTGTTCTGTTAAATGTTAAATGTACTGTTAATTCTTTTCACTGTTAAATGTTCACTGTTATGTTCACTGATTATGTTAAACTTGCTAAATTTGCTGTTAAACTTGCTGTTAGTTAAATGTTAAATTTTACCAATAGGTTTGATGTTTGTTAATGTTCCTGTCATGTTTGTTTGCTATCACAATTGATGGAATGCTAGGCTAGATTTCTGTGAAGCAATGTGTTGATTGTGCAATGGAAGAAATCAGTGCTCATAGCAAGCTGATTTTCTTACCATTCCTTTTGTATGCTTAGGTTGCAGTGTTGATTGTGCATTGGGAGAAACTAGTGCTTATAGCAAGCTAGTTCTCTTCCCATTCTTTTAGTATACCTCCTGAATGCCTTAGCCTAGCCTTGCTTCATTTCAGCTTCACCACAACCCTGCCCTTGGCCTTAGGCCTTGGTTCATCTTGTTTTGTTTTGTTTTTGTTCATCCTGTTGTTGCTGTTTAGTTTTTCCATTGCTTTTGCTCTGTTGCTTCTCTTATTCCATCTTCCCTGCAACTCTCTTGTTTTGCTTTCCTTTCCATTGCTTGTGCATTCTTTTGCTGCTTTTCTGCAGTTCCTGCTGCCTATTCCTGCCACTTCTGCTGCTGCATTGCTACTTCATTTCTTGACTGCTTGAGCAGCTGCAGCTGCTGCTGCAACTTTGTTTGCTGCTGCATTCCTTTCTAGTGCTACTGTATTGCTTTCCTGTGCACTGCTTGTGCAGCTGCTGCTGCAACTCATCTGCAGCTGCTGTGCAGCACTTGTGCTGCTGCCTTCCCTGCTGTTGCTGCTGCCAAGCTACTACCTGGTGCTGCCACTCCACTTCCCCTGCCAAGCCAAGTCCAGTTCCTGCAGCCAAGCTCAGATCCCATCCAACTGAGCCCAAGTTCAAATCAGTGAGGCCCAAAGGCCCAGATCCTTAACTGAAACAAAAGCCCAAGGTTTAGTTCACTGAGGCCCATTTCATTAAAACCAAAGCCCAGTTCACAACAAAAGACACTGAGCCCAATTCACAAGTGAACTATTGAGCCCAAGTTCAGGCCAAAGCCCATTTAGACTTCAAAGATAACTGAGCCCAAGCTCAGTTCATTTTACTGTTAACAAACCCACTAAGCCCAATTCATTCAAAGGGCATTCAAACCCATTAGTATTCAAAGCCCAATTTAAGCCAAAAGGCTTCATAGCCCAATAGCAAACTAGGAACCCAATTAGCTAAAACACTTCCAAAACACACCCGATCTCTGTGGATCGACCCGTACTTGCACGAGCTACAACCGACGACCGTGCACTTGCGGTATTACTGTAGGCCCGTCTTTATTGCTTCATTTTATATACACCTTTCGGGGCCCTGCCAAGTTTTTGGCGCCGCTGCCGGGGATTGGTGCTGTGTTTTATCTGTGTTTTTCTTAGCTATTTTGTACTTCATTTCATAGCATTTGCATCTGCATCTGCTTCATTTCATTTGCTGTTGGACCTGCTGATTCTGAACCTGTTTTTCCTCTGCTGGGACGCCACCAAGGAAAAGAACCAAAACCCAACTGGGTTTTTGCAACAATATCAGAGCAGCTGGGCTGTGCTAAAAAGGTAAGCCTAAACCCATTCATTGAGAGAACCCAACCTGTGGGCTTCCAATTTTTTTTAACTGTGGGCTTGTAATAATTAACCCAATTTTTTGGGCTTTTTATTTTTCTATTTTGGGTTTGTAATAATTTATTTTTGGGCTTGTTTGTTTAATTTGTGGGCTTGTATTTATTTTGTGTGGGCTTGTTTAAATTCTTCCATTGGACTTGTATTTTGGACTCTGGGTTTAAACCCAGCTAAGCTTATAACTGATTGTGGACTTGAAAAGTGGACCGCGAAACCAAAGTTTTAAAACAAACGTCGGGCCTTAACCAACTGGGCCAAATTAAACTTTCAAAATTAAAACTTGGATTTTCGTAGGCCGCAGCCTTCCTTCCACTTCATTAGAGGCTTGCACAGTGGGCTTGCTCCCATTTCAAAAAACCAAATTTTATTTTCTTAATTTTATTTTTAAAAACAAAAAAAAAAATTTAAATTTTCTTTTGCTCCCATTTTAAACCAAATTTTTTACTCCCATTTTAAACCAAATTTTCTTTTTCAAAAATTTTCCCATAAACCAAATTTTTAAAATTTTCCCATTTAAAACCAAATAGTGGGCTTTGTGTCATTTCAAAATGGACCAACCTCGTGCTCTCCATGAATACATGTATCCATCAATACAAATTCCATTATCATGTATTGTCTTACCTCAAACCAATAACCCTTTTAAAATAAATGCAAACATGATACAAATACTTCCTATATTTCGAGGGTTCGATTCTGAGAACCCCTATACTCATGTGAGGGAGTTTGAACAAATTTGTCGGACTATGCAACCTGATCATTTGTCCGAAGACTCTCTGAAATTGCGTTTGTTTACATTTTCTTTAAAAGAAAGGGCCAAAACATGGTTTTACGGTTTGAGACCACAATCAATCACCACTTGGGAACAGCTCACTAATCAATTTTTCCAAAATTTTTTTCCACACCATAGGACCATCGCTATTCGTCAAAATATCAATTGTTTTGTCCAATTAGATGAGGAAACTGTTTTTCACTATTTCGAACGTTTTAATGATTTGTTGAGTGAATGTCCGCACCATGGAATTGAGAAGTGGAGACTTGTCGTCATCCTCTATGAGGGACTAGACTTTAAATCTCGAACCATGGTTGAATCTATGTGTAATGGTGAGTTTATTGATAAATCTGTGGATGATGCATGGAATTTTTTAGCCGAGATTGCAGAAAAAACCCATCAATGGGAATCCATTAGGGAAACAGGAACAACACCACATGATATGAGTCATCCCCATGAATTAGAGTTTTATTCTTGTAATAGCTCCGACCTTAGGATTGAAAATTATCCTAGTTTGCAAAATTCCTATCATGATGATGATGATGATTATGATGTTATGTTAGAAGAACATGTCTATACTGAAAATGTTATGGAACCTTTGGGTTCAAATACATTAGGCTTCTCTGCCCCGACCTTAATGCATGATATTTCTTCTAGTATTCCATGTGATGTTTCCCCTGATGTGCCGATACACGAGAATAAATCTGTTGATGATGTTGATAATTCTGATTGTAATCTTGCCAATGTGATTGATGATTGTGAGCATGATGTGACATGTGTAGATGATTTAGAAGATTTTGATTTGATTGATAATGATATGCCTATTCTCCTACATGAGTCACAATCTGTTGGCCTTCCACCCAACCTAGATTTGGTTTGTACCAACATTGTAAAACCAATTTTTCTGAAAATGCCTAATCTAGGATTGGAACTGTGTGCTTCCCAAGTCCTCTTGGACTATTTTGCTTCAAAATATAACACTTTTAAAGAGCCACAGTTGGAAATTTCATCTTTGCCCATCCCGAAAACAGTCCATTATGAGTTAGACCTTTTGAATCCTGAACCCTTAAAATTAAAAGATTTTGTGCTTAAAAGTAAACCTGTTGAAAAATTTTGGTTTAGGGGTGATTCATTCGGTTTTTCACTCGCATTCCCATTTAAGTCCAATTTTAGTGTTTTGAATCTTCCTTTGTCTCTACACTTTGTCTTGTGGGTTGATCCTCAACTCTTTAGATTGTTAGTGTATGGTGAATTTTTTTGTATATAATCCAGTAGATAAAAATTTCTTAAAAACCCTTTTGTTCCTTTTGTATATACTTTGCTAATCCAATATGATCTCGGCTGAAATATGTTGGATTTTTGCCTTGAATAACGGAGTTTTAATTCTGCTTTCACCGTACAATCGAGTATTCTCTTTCCTTTTACTCTACTCAGCATGTCCCTTTCCATATGTTGCATTTTAATCTTTTCCATATTTTGAAACATTGAGGACAATGTTTAGTTTAGGTTTGGGGGTATAGAGTAGATACCATGATAATTTGCCATAATTGAAAACAAACTCCTTCTTCTTTTTGAAAAAAAAAAAAAAATTTAATTGAAAAATCAAAAATTCAAAAAAAATTAAAAAATGAAAAAAAATCATAAAAATGGAGCTCATTTACCTCGAAATGTTGACTCTTGTGCAAATATGTATTTTTATTAGGAGTCTTAGTCTAGATATTTAGGCACCCTGATTCTAGCACAATTCACATAGTGATAAGAAATTTGCACGCGCACGATCTACCAATACATGTATAGCCTCGATCTTCAAGGTGTTGGATAGGAAGTTACGATTGCCAATCACTTTAGAATACTGAACGAAACTTGACTAGCTTGTTCTTTGGTTGGTTGGGATAGAAGATGGAGGTTACATTAAGAAAGACAACCATCGAATTTAACTGGGTGCATCAAAAAGGGCTACCTCTTGCAAAGTGTCATGTAATTTTTGTTTCCTTTTGTACATATATCAAAAATGTATCTGTTAAAAAAAAAAAAAAAAAAAAAAAAAAAAAAAAAAAAAACGATGTATATATTCAGAAAAAAATATCAGAAAAATACAAAAAAATCAAGTATTTATCAATTCCATCATCTCTTGTTCCAAAAATAAAAAGAGATTTCAATATAAATAAGAGTCATGTAAATAGTCATCTTTTGTTGTTTTTTGTAATAAGCAAGGAGGGTGTATGCCATTGATGTACAACGCGAGAATTGTGAAATACCTCCAACTCATTCACAATTCTCGTAAAGTCCGGACAGCTAGCTAGATTTCGACCTCAGTTCTTAGCCTGAGAAACTATCTCTTGGTGATTAGTAGTCATGACTTCAGATCTTTCTTTACACATGTGTAGATACACTTTACACTCTTATCACATGTCTTTATTTGTTATCAGTGCTAGGATTGTGCCTTCGATAGCTAGATTGACATCTCCATTTTGCTGTGAGCTTAACTGTTTTGCACATGTCACTTTGATGGAATCTGAGCTTATATTTTGTCCTTAGGTTTTGTAGGCACACCTCTGGTAAACCTTCACGAGACTTCAACTCGTCCACTAGGGACACTTAGTGGTTTAAAAGGCTTAGTGCATACGCTAAATGCATTCGAGAGACCAGCGACAGTGGTATAGTTAGGATTTCCTTAGTTTGTTTTACTTGAGGACAAGTAAAATTCAGGTTTGGGGGTATTTGATGAGTGCCAAATATTGTATATATTTATCCCTTTTTGTTGGCATTTTAACTCATCTTTTATGCATTAATTCTACATTTTATCCCATATTCTGTATTTTCATTGTTTTCAAGAATAAATATTTTTATTAATTAATTTTGCATTTTTAGGTAATAAATAAAGTTCGGATGAGTCGCGGAGCGAAAAGAGCAGAAAAGTAGTGAAAAGCCGGGAGAAATTACGCAAGGAAGCCGCGAAGAATGGTGCGCACAACCTCATTTTCTACACACAAAAGCGCCTCCGTTCTCAGCCATCAGATCATTTCTCAGAAGCATCCGACGGTCGCTCCTTCATAGAGCATCAAATCTGAAGTCTCTGCCGAGCACCACAGCGCTGAAATTCCAAGCCTTCAGATTAGATGGTAGTTGAATCCAACGGTCGCTCCCTTGCTGTGCATCAAGTTTGATATCTCCGCCTACACTACAGTACCTAACTCCATCAAGTACCGTTCATTTTTTGTATCATATAATCCAACGGTCGCTCATCGCTTGACTCCGCATCACCGTCCGATCTACCTACCATCTTCGCATCTCGCAGCTCAGAGTCACAGAACATCAAGACTCGATGCAGCCGCCTCACACCCTATCACCCGAACCCATCCACCTAACCAAACAACCCCTCTCCCAACCAGTCGAGCCACTTTCTTCTCCACCGTACCTCTCTGCAGAACCACCTCCTTCCCTGCCGCACCACCATCATCACCACCACTCCCTGACGCCACCAAACACCACCATCTCTTCTCAAATCATCATACACACTCGACCCATCACCTATATCACGTTCTAATCTCTATCAAACAACTAATTTCGCCCATTCTCTCACCACTGAACCCTAAGAGTGAGTTGGTGAAATTAGTTGATGATATAGATCAATTGGAGGTATGGGAAGCAAGAGAAGATGACAAGGAAGATTGGGTCGAAGCTATTGAGTGCTATCAGTGATTAGGTAAAACCTAATTTCAATTTTCACCAAACCCTAGTTCACTGTTTTGGGGGAAAAAGATATTGTGTATAAATTAGGTTGATTGGTGTGTAATAGAGACATGCTTGGAGTAGCCAACATCCAGGACTTTCATGTCCTGTTAAATATTCATGTTTCACTGTTAAATGTGCTTATGTGCTTATGTTATTCACTGTTAATTTCTTGCTTTGTTCTGTTAAATGTTAAATGTACTGTTAATTCTTTTCACTGTTAAATGTTCACTGTTATGTTCACTGATTATGTTAAACTTGCTAAATTTGCTGTTAAACTTGCTGTTAGTTAAATGTTAAATTTTACCAATAGGTTTGATGTTTGTTAATGTTCCTGTCATGTTTGTTTGCTATCACAATTGATGGAATGCTAGGCTAGATTTCTGTGAAGCAATGTGTTGATTGTGCAATGGAAGAAATCAGTGCTCATAGCAAGCTGATTTTCTTACCATTCCTTTTGTATGCTTAGGTTGCAGTGTTGATTGTGCATTGGGAGAAACTAGTGCTTATAGCAAGCTAGTTCTCTTCCCATTCTTTTAGTATACCTCCTGAATGCCTTAGCCTAGCCTTGCTTCATTTCAGCTTCACCACAACCCTGCCCTTGGCCTTAGGCCTTGGTTCATCTTGTTTTGTTTTGTTTTTGTTCATCCTGTTGTTGCTGTTTAGTTTTTCCATTGCTTTTGCTCTGTTGCTTCTCTTATTCCATCTGCCCTGCAACTCTCTTGTTTTGCTTTCCTTTCCATTGCTTGTGCATTCTTTTGCTGCTTTTCTGCAGTTCCTGCTGCCTATTCCTGCCACTTCTGCTGCTGCATTGCTACTTCATTTCTTGACTGCTTGAGCAGCTGCAGCTGCTGCTGCAACTTTGTTTGCTGCTGCATTCCTTTCTAGTGCTACTGTATTGCTTTCCTGTGCACTGCTTGTGCAGCTGCTGCTGCAACTCATCTGCAGCTGCTGTGCAGCACTTGTGCTGCTGCCTTCCCTGCTGTTGCTGCTGCCAAGCTACTACCTGGTGCTGCCACTCCACTTCCCCTGCCAAGCCAAGTCCAGTTCCTGCAGCCAAGCTCAGATCCCATCCAACTGAGCCCAAGTTCAAATCAGTGAGGCCCAAAGGCCCAGATCCTTAACTGAAACAAAAGCCCAAGGTTTAGTTCACTGAGGCCCATTTCATTAAAACCAAAGCCCAGTTCACAACAAAAGACACTGAGCCCAATTCACAAGTGAACTATTGAGCCCAAGTTCAGGCCAAAGCCCATTTAGACTTCAAAGATAACTGAGCCCAAGCTCAGTTCATTTTACTGTTAACAAACCCACTAAGCCCAATTCATTCAAAGGGCATTCAAACCCATTAGTATTCAAAGCCCAATTTAAGCCAAAAGGCTTCATAGCCCAATAGCAAACTAGGAACCCAATTAGCTAAAACACTTCCAAAACACACCCGATCTCTGTGGATCGACCCGTACTTGCACGAGCTACAACCGACGACCGTGCACTTGCGGTATTACTGTAGGCCCGTCTTTATTGCTTCATTTTATATACACCTTTCGGGGCCCTGCCAATGGTCCAAAGGGAAGCAGCCCCTAGGTCCGAGAAATCAAGAGACTGCTGCGAATATCACTATTTCAACGTCCACCAGACCGAGAAATGCAAGAATCTCAAGATAATGATCCAAAAGTTGATTGACGCAGGTGACCTCAAGCAGTACATATAGAAGGAAGATAACGAAGATAGGGCCAAGCGAAGCAAGCAAGTTCAACTGCCAGAGGGAAACCGAACACTCAACACCTTCTCATGTTCTGAAGATACATGACCCTCGCTGACAGCACAAATAGGGAAAATGTTAAGGAAACAATTCGAAGACTATTGTGAACTATACAAGATCGAGGGGGTAGAAGTGGACGAACACGAGATGAACGCACTTGTAACCTTCGATGCAGAAGACATCGAGGAAGATATGGAAGATCACAACGATCCCTTGGTCCTTACCTTACCAGTGGCAGGGTGCAATACCAAGAAGATCCTCATTGATGGAGGGAGTTCGGTTAACGTTCTATTCTACGACACATTCAAGCGAATGGAGCTTAACGATGAGCAACTGATGTCTTCGTATTATACGATTTACGGTTTCAATGGGGCACCTACAAAGTCGTTAGGAGACATTGTTTTGCAAGTGGACGCAGGACCAATGAAATTTGACACTCGTTTCAGTGTGGTGTACGCTCCTTCCCCCTATGACGCCATCATTGGCCGAAGATGGGTGCACCAGCTCAAGGGAGTAGCAGCGACCTATCAGTACCTTAGATTTCCAACACCCGAAGGGGTAATGTAAACAAAGGGAGATCAGTTCACCGCTCAGGCATGCCAGGCTCTACAAAATCAGCTCAATAACGAACAAGATGAGTAGCGAAAATACCGAAGAGCCCGAAACAAAGAGGCTGCGAAGGAGAAGGCAATTGATCTTTATCTCGAAGAAGTTTTCTGGAAGGAATCTGACGAAGGAGAGCATCGTTCTAAACGCTGAGGCAAGTAATTCGATGGCTAAGGAATCTGAAGAGCCTGCCAAATAGAAATTAAATAATTTCCCTCTCCTAGGGGAACCGAAGCCTACGTTCACACCTTTAGAACCCGTGAAGGAGATTAATATAGGGATCAAATAAAATCCGAAGATGATCAAGATAGGAACTTTAATGGATAAAGAAAGAGAGATTTCTCTAATCAAATTACTCATGGAATACATGAATGTCTTTGCGTGGAAGTTAGGGGACATGCCAAGGATTGATCAAAAGATAATTCGACACGAACTTTGTATAAATCCTGGCACACCCCCCTTCAGGAAAAAAATACGAAAAGTAGCACCAGAGTACCACCAAGAAATCGAGAAGGAGATCCGCAAATTGTTAGAAGAAGGATTCATCAAGGAGTTCAAATACCCAACATGGATATCGAACATGGTCATAATGCCAAAGAAGAACGGAGGAGTAAGAATCTGCATCGATTTCACCAACCTCAATAAGGCGTGTCCGAAGGATAGTTACCCGCTCCCAGGTATCGATCAATTGGAGGAAGCCGTCGAAGGATACAAAGAACTGTCATTCATGGATGGATATTATGGCTACAACCAAGTAGTCCTTTTAGAAAAAGATCAACAACACACAACATTCTACACCCCGCACGGCCTCTATTGTTACACAAGGATGCCCTTCGGACTTAGAAATGCAGGGGCAACATACCAGAGGATAGTTGATACTATCTTCAAGCCTTGGATCGGGAACACCCTAGAATTCTATGTTGACGATATGCTTGTCAAAAGTAAGCTTCGTAAGGACCACCATCAGGACCTGAGGAATATCTTTGAAACAATGAGGAATCACAACATGAAAATAAACCCATAAAAATGCACATTCTACGTTACCTCAGGGAAGTTCCTCGGATACCTAGTGACGAAGAAGGGCATCGAAGTAGATCCAGCCAAGATCCATGCCATCGTGGAGATGCCATCCTCGAAGAACCTGAAAGAAGTTCAAAAGCTCAACGGATCCCTAGCGGCTTTGGGCAGGTTCATCGCCAGGTCATCGTACAAATGAAAACATTTCTTCAACATCCTCAAAAAGGGAAACAAGTTTGAATGGACCGCAGAATGCGAAGAAGCTTTCCAGAAGATCAAAGAATATCTTGCAAAGATCCCGATCCTGCAAAAACCTGATCCTGATGAGGTCTTGGCCCTTTACATAGCAGCAACAGAGGATGCGGTCAGCGCAGTATTAGTCAAGACGAACACGAAGATAGAGAAGCTAATTTATTACGTCAGCAAGACACTCAACACGGCAGAAAGAAATTATACGAAGATCGAGCAGCTCATCTTGGCGCTAGTGTGTGAAAAAGCGGGGGTCTAACACCACCACCTAATATTTCGCTTAGCAATCTGTATGGACAAACTCCAATATACTTTTTATGAGAATCAACTAGACAGTCAGACTCAATCAATAAAAAGATATATCAAAGAGTTTATATATCAATCTCTCGATTTGATTTCTACTCAAGCTAAAATCAATAGCAAGTCTTTATGAAAGAGATATAACTTGGACGGTATCAAAGACCAATGTCCAGGGATCAATCAACTACGATCAACAACCAAAAGTTGGATTAGAGAAGTTGATGATCACGAACGCACAAACTGTATTATTTCTATTATATAAAATATAATGCGGAAAAGAAATAACACAGACACCAGAAGTTTTGTTAACAAGAAAACCGAAAATGCAGAAAAACCCTGGGACCTAGTCCAGATTGAATACACATTGTATTAAGCCGCTACAGACACTAGCCTACTCCAAACTAACTTTGGACTGATCTATAGTTGAACCCCTACCAATCTCCCACTGATACAAGGTACAGTTGTACTCCTACGCCTCTGATCCCATTAGGATACTGCGCACTTGATTCCCTTAGCTGATCTCACCCACAACTAAGAGTTGCTGCAACCCAAAATCACAGACTTGATAATAAACGAATCTGTCCCACACAGAAAAGTCTATCGAAAGGATAAATTTGTCTCCCACAGATAAAACCTAGGTTTTGTTCCGTCTTTAGATATAAAATCAAGGTAACATGAACCAATTGACAATCCAGACTTATATTCCCGAAGAACAACCTAGATTAATCAATCACCTCTCTACAATCCTTCCTGACTACACAAGCGGATTGTCGAGGAATCGCAAACAGTGAGACGAAGATGTTTGTGACTTCTTTATCTTGCATATCGGAGAACTATCACGATCTCAAGACAATCAATAGATTGTACTCGTACGATAGAAGATGCAAGATCAGATCACACAACTACGATAAAAGTAGTATCAGTCTGGCTTCACAATCCCAATGAAGTATTTAAGTCGTTAACTTGAGTTTAGAGAAGAAACTCAAGAGTTAATGGAGACCGACTCTAGCGAGCACACTAGTAGCGCACAGTCGTATGGGGATTAGGTTTGCTCAATGCTAGATGTCTCCTATATATAACCCTT
Organism: Papaver somniferum; assembly: GCF_003573695.1. Taxonomy (NCBI): domain Eukaryota; kingdom Viridiplantae; phylum Streptophyta; class Magnoliopsida; order Ranunculales; family Papaveraceae; genus Papaver; species Papaver somniferum. The sequence goes on along the minus strand of NC_039361.1, from coordinate 103,121,320 downwards.
CAAATCAGGGTTTTGCCTTAGGTACAAAGCAATCCTTATTCACCGTTAGATGAAAACCTGATTTAGATTCAAGCCAATATCTCTCAACCGTTAGATATAAAGACATAGCTTGTCACATACACTTGGGTACACATTTACTGAGTTTGAGAAAACCATGCCCAAACGAGTACACGTATGATCAAAGAGAAACGCTTTACCAACACATGATTTCGAGTAAAAGATAAGCAATGAATACTCAGCTTGAAATATCAAGTGTATATGATCTAGTCTATATAGCATACGACTTTTGTCTCATAAGAAGTAGGAGAAGAATAGATAGACTTTCGAGTGATATATAATTCAAGTCTTCACATACGACTTTCATCCTCAAGATCATCATCATTTACGGGGCTGGTAACCTCATCATGAACGTCTGTTTCCTCTGCAAGGGCAGTGGAAGACTGAACCGCGCCTATCTTCTTGTTCTTCTTTTCCTAAGGATATAACACCCAACATGTCAGTACACCAACTATTTTCTCTATCCTTCGAGTTACCTTACACTAAGAATAAAATGGGCAACATAAGGGACCATACCTTGGAAGCGGCATTACCCTTCGAAGGAAGGACAACATCGGAGCTTTCGTCTTCATCAGCAGCGTCAACGACATAATCAAAGTTCAAACCATCGAAATTCAACCGCCAGGGGCAGAAGTCACTGTAGTGAGCAAGAGCGTTATCACGAGGCTGACTACCAGCAACAGGACGCCATCCATGTGTACCAGGCACCCATCCATAAGCACAAGGACCAACAACTTCGATGACTGTGGAATGCCATTCATAATCATGGTCACACTTAAGCTTTTCACGGTTGGGAAAAAGCTTCTGTTGAGAAGTCCCTTCGGTACTAGGAACGTAGCGAAGCTTCGAATCACTCACTTCACTTAAAAGACGAACTTCACCATGAGAAGCAGGAATCGTACGAAGACCTACACTCCATGGCTTGCGATTTCTACTGTTGATGTAATCTCCAAAAGAAAGCGTTAAAATTGGCAGGAGTATACAAATCTCTCTCAGCAGGATCAGGAGTATAGCAGGTCATCATCGTCTCACCCTTGCTTCGAAGATAACACTCCTTCAAAGTACGAAGATAATTCCCACTTAGCTGCACTACCGAGCGACAATGAGTATTTTGAGTAGAACCTTCGCGTTCGGGCAGAACATCATAATAGAAGGAATCCCCCGACTTATACAAGGGAAACATCAAACCCGCTTCGAAAGCCCCCACAGTAGTCAGCAAATGATGGTCGTCGTACTGATAGTTCACGATCATATCATAGGTAAGATCATCGTCTGGTGCATAGAACTTAACATCAAAGAACTCGAGGTCATGCTTCGCCTTGAATACTTCGAGATCAACATGCTTGAAAGTAACCTTTTTCTTTCCCACCGAAATGCTTCGTATGAACAGGGAAGTATCAGGGCTAGCGGGTTCACTCAACGATGGCTTCTTCGTCCTGGGAGGACTTATATCCGAACCTTTCCTTTCGACCGGTGGATTCCTGGGAGGTTCTGCCATGGGTGCAGTTACTTTATCAAAAGATTCTTTCACCACAGCAGTGGATTGCGAAGCTTTAGAACCCGAATGAGGCATCGTGGTTTGAGGAGGCATGGTTCCTGGGTTGCACAGACGCGGACGCGTAGACGCGGACACGACACGACGCTGACGCGGACACTACAAAATTCTCAAAAAACTAGGACGCGGACACATGTATACATATTTTATTTATATATTATTTATATATATAATCATGTATTTATACAACAAAGTCAAGTATTTCGATCCTAAAAATTAGAAAATGATGCTACATGTTTATAAATTTCAAAAGAAAAGAAGATATTGTTTGTTTATACACGCCGAAGGTCAAACAATCAGTCACTAATCACTATTAAACACATGACACAATCAAAATGCATTCTTAGAACTACACATGCCCAACTAAGGGTATACGTGATGTCATTTCCAATTACAAAACCCTAATAAAGACCTAAATTATTGATCTGAATGTTTGTCTTTCTTCATTTGGTTAATAATAGTAAAAATAAAGGAAGAAGTTTAAATGAAAATGAAAAAAAAGGCGTCGGACACGCGTCATCGGTGCGTCCAAACCAGATGCGCGCAGGACGCGCAAATTGGTGCGTCGGACACGGACACTGCTCAAAAAATGGAGCGTTCGTGCAACCCAGCATGGTTCTAAGAGGTTGAACATTCAGCGATTCAGAACGGTGAGGAGAAGAGTGATGCACATTTCTTGGATCAACACGATGTGAAGAGGAATGAGCCACATGACGATTAACCGCATACCTAGACCCCTTCGGTGGATCCCCTTTCTTCGTAATGGCAACCCTTGGACCCGAAGATGACGAAACTTTCTGTGCCCGTGGATATGGTTGGGTATACTTAAATGGACCACCCTTCGGTGGAGATATATCTGGACTTCTATGTGGAGACCTGTAGGGGCTCGATGGCGGAGTTTGGTATGGGACCCGATGACGATCAGACATACCTACAAGGGGCAAGAGAAGTATCACAAAGATCAGATAAAGAAAATAATCAAAAATCGAGATTTTGCCAACTTTCACAGATCATCCGAAATACTGACAGGTCACAAAGACAAATAGATTAACAGAAACGAGAAACCCTAATTCAATCATAACTGTCAAAAATAAGCTTCGACAACCAGCAAAGAAGCCTTAAGTTTTTGCGATAAAGAACAGGGGCAAGTATATATACTTTCGTATTTTTTGTTCTTCATCGCAAAAACCTAGATACAACAGCAGAAAGATGAATATCAACTAAAATCTAGAACAAGATGATGAACACCATGCCTGGATAAAAGGCGGTTTGAACGATCAGAAGTGGGCAGGATCAAGACTGTTGAAGAACAACGACAATGGCTTAACTCAGAGAATTTTTCAGAATGGGTTGACATTGTGACAGAAAGAATCAGGAGCAGCAGCAGTTCAGAGCTAAAGAACAAAAGAGAAGAACTTGAGGAGAGATGAAGAGCCAGAGAGAATGGGAAGTTATGAACTGACAAGACAAGGAATGAAAAAGAATAAAAATTTATTGAATTTGCAACTTCTCTCATATTTATAACAAGATAAAACCGTCCCACGAATCAAGAGGAAGTTAATGTCAATAGTGGGAACGTGCGCCAAGGAAAAGGAGAAGTTAATGAGGAGAGATGAATGTGAAGGTGGTTTTACTCCAAACTTTGACCAACTTCAAGCTTAGAGAAAAGGGGCAAATTGTATACACATTAATCATCATCCGCCACGTGTTCAAGAGAGTACACGTGGAAGACATGCAAAGGTGAGACATCAAGATATGATGCCACACCCAGGGGACCCCTATCGCCTATATCTGTTCATCTTCACAATGATCCAATGTCTCAGAATCAGGGAGCACTGAAGAAATGAGCTACCGCGAAGTACTGAAGAGTACCCAAAGATCTGCTTTATCCCATCTCGAGGCAGATCCAAGATCAACGACGAAGATTAGCTCCACTGACGAAAATGTGACAGGGCATCCGACATCTGTCTGACGCGTGCGGAATGCCCCAACCACCCGCATTAAATACCATAGGCATAGAGTAGTGTCAGCAGACCTGTGGAATAAAAGGAGGTGACCCTTCGTGACCCAACATAATCGATGGAGCCTTCGGTCAAGAACGAAGACACCAGCGTGATCAGCACAAAGATCAAGAACATAAGGTTCCAACTGTCTGTAATAAGTGGACCCCTTGTAACATCCCTATAAATACTCCTCTCTACTAAGAGAGAAAGGGTCGACCAACTGAGAGTAAGATAATAGGAGAGAGAAATAGGAAGAGTAAGTATGAGATCTATTTCCCATCTATCTTCATGATTCAAACAAAGTCATTTTGACTACCTTTGTAATTCCAAATACATAATGAAACCCCCAACCCGTGGACGTAGGCCTTAGTGCTGAACCACGTAAATCATTGTCTCAATTATAATTCCTCACTTTACTTTCTATTTTTATTATTATGCACTGTGATATCATGCATCATGTTCATAAGGATAGCTGAATTACATCCTCATGACTAGACAAAGACGAGCCGGAAGGCTCCGAGTCGATGAGTCATCATGTTTATGCCATTTTACATCTACTTTATTCCTTATAATGATTTTATGCACATTGCGATTATTGTTTGTGAACACGTGGATGCCATCAATATTTATGTGTTCACATTCATTAAGTATAGACAAAAATATAAAACAACTGTTTTGTGAGTAATTGTACTAGTGTTTTCGAGTTAAAGAAATTAAAACACGTGACTGCTCGGTGCCAACGAGTATTCATTAGTAAATTAGTGAGCCAGTTACGATTTTTCACTTTCCACTGTTTAATTGATATAATCAAATCCGTGAGGAAGACTTCTTACAAAATTGGCATATGTATGTTTAACAAAGGATATTATGACTAAACATTTTTTCTATTAATAATATTTTTGAACCAGCAATAAAAATTAAAACTTCCATAAACCAATCACCCTTCCTGGAATTAAGATAGCCCACATGGTTTGGCACAATCTTCTGAGAGAGTTTCTGTTGAATAAATACATGTAACCGACATGCCATTGGAAAAATGTATGCTGCAATCCATACAAAATATCTTGTTCATGCTATTAACAATAGGGTATAACATATTCCTGTGTAATTCATATTAGTTTTATTATCTAATATTGTATGCTCCAAAGAAAATAAAAAAACTTACATTATTTCTAGATTAAAGAAGCCTAATTACTAACACAAGGTATTCACAATTTCTCACGCTACTTGAAAAATAAAAGAAGTAACATACAATCACCAATTATTTTATCCTCATTTTCGCCACTCAAATATTTTCATATCTAACGAACCCCGAAATAAACCTCAAATCCACACGCTGATTCCAACAGTAATAAAAGAGTACCTTTCACGCACAATATTTCATCAATATACACTTGATTGGAAAAAATTAATGTACCTTCTAATTACAAGAAGGCTGTTATTGGGGCGTCACACTCCTTTAGAAGGGCGTCATTTGGATATCTGGTGACCAAAAATCTGGTTAAGGGATACTTTTGATTCAATAGCAATTTGTCCAAAATGACCCTTCAATTAAAACTAATGAAAACAGATGAGGAAGAAGCAAACTGATCCTAGTGATGGTAATCAACATCTCAATCAACCTCAACTTCATCCTAAACTCATTCCACCGATTCAATCAATTGAAGAATGAATTTTTCAAACTCCTCAACAACAACCCATGGTGTATGTAAGGTAATAATCGAACAAACCCATATTTTTGTACTGGTTTTTGTGCTTAAATTGAATGACACCAAAGTAAAATTAGGATTTTATTTACTTTCTGCTAGTGTTACGCCTGGGTTCTGCTAGTGTTACGCCTGGGTACGGTACTAGATTTTTCAATCGTAATTTAGTTTTTGAAGAACTTACGCCTAGGTTTAGTTCAATTCAAGCGTAAACTTTGATTTGCATGTCGTTCACGTCTAGGTTTAGTTGATTTCCAGGCGTAATTCCAATTTACACCTAGGTTTAGTTGATATCCAGGCGTAATTCCAATTTTACGCCTAGGTTTAGTTGATTTCCAGGCGTAATTCCAATTTTACGCCTAGGTGTAGTTGATTTCCAGGCGTAATTCCAATTTTACGCCTAAGTTTAGTTGATTTCCAGGCGTAATTCCAATTTTACGCCTAGATTTAGTTGATTTCCAAGCGTAATTCCAATTTTACGCCTAGGTTTACTATATGTCCAATCTAGACGTAATTAATTAAACTAAATTAAAATTATCCAAACAGGTATTGTTTGGTCATCACAAAATTATATAAGATAAGGAGTTTTTGATATTACTTATGACTGATCCGTTTTTGTCTTATTAGGTGACGCCTCTCTAAAAAAGTGTGACGTCCCGATAACAACCTTCAATTACAAAGAGGTTAGGTACAGACTAGATAATAACCCATTATTTCATTCGTGGAATCAAAATAATAAGTTTAACTGTTCAAACCAAGTCGTCCTTATACAGGGCGAAGTTTTAATCATGTCTGTCTAATGTAAGAAATACAATTAATTTAAGACAAAGAAACTAAGAACACCTGGGTAGCAAATTTTTCTTTTATTGGATACGATGGTTCATCTTCAATGCACATTGATTATCTTTTTGTAAGTTGAATACATCGATTATAGGATGCGGTAAAATTTATCAAATAAATTAAAACAAATGTTTACAAGATGAAAAGTATTTTGTTAATGTTTCCTAGATAAGAATTCAACTCTGTTTATAAAGTAATGATGACAGGATGTGAAGTAACAAGGATACAAAGTTGTTGATGGTGGTTTTTAGCTTAAGGTTGAAATCGTAAAACCTTGCATCTATGTGACGTCACTCTATAAGGAAATGGTGCAGTGAGTGCTAACCTCTCCACCGGCATATTTATTGAGCCGTTCAATATACTTACATGAAATTTCTCCAGACTGGCGAATGTAGCAACCATCCCAAATGTTCTGTAAATTTCGGCGCCTCGCCTATATTCACTTAATATAAGTTCCTTTGAATACCTTATATGATATGTTCTCCGACTGAACCCTTAATGTTGATATGGCATGACAATTTGTGTTCACTCGCAGCAGAGTAGCACGAATTTCCAAATATCAAGGATAAGGTCTTTGCATAAGGTATTCAATCAGAAAAAGTGATGAGTGCTAAAAAGTGCATATTTCTATATATTTTTCTTGGCATTTAACTCATCTTTTGTGCATTAATTCTACATTTTATCCCTTATTCTGTGTTTTCGTTGTTTTCAAGAATAAATACTTTTCTTAATTAATTTTGCATTTTTAGGTACTAAATAAAGCCTGGTTAACTCACGGAGCGAAAAGAGCAAAGGAACGGCAAAGACTCCCGCTAGGAGGAAGCGAAGAATGATGTTTGCAAGAGCCGGATCAATTAGAAGTGGGCTTGAAGAGGAAGAATTTTTCTTAAAGAAGATATGGTCTTGGCATACCCAAGTCCCAAAACCCTCACCCAAATCCATTTCCTATATCCATACCCGTTTCCTTTCTAGTCGTCATATTGGATCATCTCAGCATCCTACGGTCGCAGCATCGCCGTACATCAAAGTCTAAAGCTCCTGTCTAACACTACAACACCTAACTCCATCTGGAGCCGTCAGATTCGTTGTATCACTTAATCCAACGGTCGCTCAGAGCTTGTTTACATCGTGCCCTTCGATTCAATTAGTAAGTGATTATCCAACGGATCTCCTCGCTGCTCATCAACTTCAGATGATTCCGCTCAACACCTTAGCCATCGAACCCATCGACCTAAACCAAACACACCCTTCTTCCCAAACATCGAGTTCTTCTCCTCCACTACGTCTGCAGAGAAAACTCTGCCATCTCCATCACCACCTCGAGCTTCACCATCTCCATTCTCTCGACCAAATCAAAGCCATCACCATCATCCAGCTCCCTAGTATATCGCTTTCTTGTTCTTAGCATCAACCCTAGGTGTTACAGATAAGAAAGAAAAAATCTAGGGCATCAGTAGACGCAATTGGGAGCAGTTCGAGTTGAGGAGGAGCAGAGGGAACAGCAACAGGGCATGGGTCGAGCAGAATTCACACATGGGTGAGAGAATTTGATTTTCCCCAAATCAATTTAGGGTTTTCAAAATTAGGGTTTTTAGAAATTAGGAATTTGATGTAAGCTATAAATAGAAACTGATGTAGGATGTTAAAACTGTTCTTGGGTCATCCGAGATACCCCCTAATTGGGTTAATTTCATGTTTAATTTCAATTTCAATTACATAATACTATCAGTACATGTTCTTCACTGTTAAATTTTGTTCTTGTGTTCTAAACTTTGTTCTGATGTTATGTTCATGTTCTTGTGTACGTTAATGTTCATGTAATTCCCCTGTTTGACTCACATGTTCTTGTTTTGAGTCTTAATGCTTGACAAACATGAAAACTCCTAACTTCAGCATGTTCTAAATCCACCACTAGGGTGAGAAGACCCTTAAGCCTTGTTGGTTAGCCTTTAGGTTGATTCTTGTAGAACTCAAAATAGTCTAGGCTAGCTAAATTCCTAAAAGCCTCACTGACTTGTGATTAGTGCTGCTGTAAAAAGACCACTAATGCTAGGGGTTACTGGTAGTTCTAAGGGATTAAACATCCATATTAGTTAGAGACCTAGAAACCTAAATGACCTGTGATTGTTTATGCTTTAATCAGATAGGCAATGCTAGGGGTTAATCTAAGGATTTTAGGTTAGATAACTTGCCACATGAATTGCCCTGGCCAAGAGACTAGGTTGAACTTGTCCCTGTTGTCCATTAGGGACAAGGATTTATCCCAGGCTAACTAGCTAGGTGAAAGAGAATTCTCATCCATCTCCATACACTTCCATTCCCACTTTTTTCATTTTCTTCACTACTTTTCCACTTTGTTTCCCTGTTACTGCCTTTGGACCTTGGCCATTGTCTTTGTTTTGTCACATTGTTACTATATCACTACCTCACTGTAAATATATCACCTTCACTGTCATTGTAGATATGCATCCTGGATTTCTTGTTGCCTTGTACATACCTTTGATACCTTTGTATATACCATTGCCACTGTCGTTGTACATATGCATTGTAGCCTTGTTTCCCTGCCTTGGCCTATCCCTCATTGTCACTGCCTTGCATATAGAATTAGCTTAGCTAGGAAAACTTCATAACACCCCAAGTCCCTGTGGATTCGACCCGTACTTGTGCACTCACTGCAACAACACCGTGCACTTGCGGTATCACTGTAGGCATTCATTTATTCATCTTATTTACACATCTATATTCGCCTATCAAGTTTTTGGCGCCGCTGCTGGGGACTTGGCTGTGCTGTTTTGAAGATTTCTTAGCCGTCTTGCATTTCATTCTAGTCCATTTGCATCATTGAATCATTGTCTGCATCAGCATCTTGCATCTGCATTGCATTCCTGCATCTTAGTGTAACTTGCATAACCATTGCATTTGCATCTTCCCTGTTTCAGTGTAACATTTTTTGCATTATTTCATCATAACTTTCATATTCATCTCTTGTCTTTGCATACTCACTTGCATTCATTACATCTTGTTGTTCTTACTATTTTGTTGCTGTGCCTCACTTTCTTCTTTGAGCTGCAGGTACAACTGAAGTCCTGCTCTGTGCCTTGTGGTGCCTCTGAACTTGTGGTGCTGCTGCTGTGGAGCTGGTGCTGCACTATTGTTGCTAGAACTTGTGCTGCTGTGGTGATCCTGCTGGTGCCAGGCCAAGTCTGCTGCAACCCCTGCTGCCTGGTGCTAAACTGAGCCATTAAAGCCCAACTGGGCTGTAAGCTGCAGAAGGTGAACCAAAGCCCAACTGGGCTTTTGCAACCAAACTGAGCAGCTGGGCTGTGCTTAAGCAAGTAAGCCTAAACCCATTAAGAGAACCCAACCTGTGGGCTTCCATTTTTAATTTGTGGTCTTGTAATAATTTTTTCCATTTTTCTGTTGGGTTTGTAATTAATTTCTTGTGGGCTTGTTTGTTTAATTGCTTGTGGGCTTGTGGTGTTAGATTGATTTGGGCCTGTAGTTTTAAATTAGAAAAATTGAACTTTTAAAAGCCCAACTGGGCCTCAGACCAAACAAGCAACAATTGGGCTATTTCAAAAGCTACATTGGGCTTCAGTTTGCATACACATTGTGGGCTTATTTCACCTTCCCTTGGCAAAGCAATTTCTCCCACCAATGTGGGCTTGCTCCCAACACTAAAACCAAAATTCTTGCTCCCAATACTAAAACCAAAATTTTTGCTCCCAATTAAAAACCAAATTTTTCTACCTCTTTAAAACCAAATTTGCTCCCATCAAAACCAAAAGCTCCCAAATGGGCTTTGTCTTCAAAGTCTAAAACCAAAGTTTTCAAAACCCAGTAAACCAAAGTGTTTTCTTTTCCCATTAAGTCCAAATTTTCTAAAACCCATTAAAAACCAAATTTCTTTTTCAAACCCGACAAAACCAAATGTTACCCATAAAAACCAAATTTTTCCCAAAAATCCAAACCCATTAAAAACCAAATTTTGGGCTTTGTAACATAGTTACTTAGCTTTTGATCCAAATAATGTCTAGATCTTGGTCTACAGTTGGGGAATACAACAAATCCCTTAGAGAACTTGGTATGGACATACTCCACGTTATGAACCTCCCATAGACCATGATGTCAATAGTTATAGGAATTATTATGGAAATTTCAAAGTCCGAGCCTCAATACATGAACCTAATAACTATTCACACATGCATCATTCACCCACAACGTGAAAATGAACATTTTGGTAGTGCCTCATCACACAATCATCACTGATCGATCAAATTAGAAGCTCGAATCGCAACTTTAGAAATGAAATCACATGAGGAATCTGTCACATCTAATTTTCTTAGGCAACCTGAAATCTATGCCATGCCCGCTGTGGTATTAGTTTAGACCATCCATGTTGAGAAATTGTCATATTTTGCATAATTTTAGGCAATCTAGAGAAAATCCAAGGTATGAAATGCCCATAAATTGTGAGAATGGTAGTCATTGGGACCATAATCAATCCTTTGAGGGTTGTGATCAATATTTTGTAAACCTAATGACCATGCACACATGTACCATTCACCACAATTTGAAAATGAAGAATTTGGTACTCCCATGAATTTAGACTCCACCACAGAAGCTTTAAGGACTCAGTAAGCAAAACTTTGATAGATCTACATCACAAATTCATGCATATTTAGATCAGATTTTGCTTCACCTACAAAAGGAGGAAATTCATGAGGAAATGTATGTTGTCCCTAATGAAGTGTCTAGTCCCATTCATGTAAATGATGTTGAATATGAACCTAATTTAGAGGAACATGAATCGACTAATGACACCACCACTGTTAATGAGGACCAATATGCATGCTACCATGATGATGATTATGATGATATGTTAGAAGAACATGAAAATATTGTGGAACCTGTTGGTTCAATAACATATGGCTTCTCGCCCTCGACCTTCATGAATGTTGTTTTTTCTAATACTCATTGTAATTCATATGATTTTGATATTGACATGGGATTCGTACAATTATTCTGCGAAGATGAGCATGACATAGGAATAGTTGAATCTTCTGTAGACACTAATGCTAATATGCATGAAAATATATTCGATGTGTCTGATTCTCTACCTTTGACTCTTGTGCAAATATGTAATTATTAGGAGTCTTAGTCTAGATATTTAGGCACCCTGATTCTAGCACAATTCACATAGTGATAAGAAATTTGCACGCGCACGATCTACCAATACATGTATAGCCTCATCCTTGAGGTGTTCTATCGGAAGTTTTAGTTGCCAATCACTTTAGAATACTGAACGAAACTTGACTAGCTTGTTCTTTGGTTGATTGGGATAGAAGGTGGAGGTTACATTAAGAAAAACAACCATCGAATTTAACTGGGTGCATCAAAAAGGGCTACCTCTTGCCAAGTGTCATGTAATTTTTTGTTTCCTTTTGTATATGTATCAAAAGTGTTTCCTTATCAAAAAATAAATAAAAAAATAAAAAAATAAAAAAATAAAAAAACGATGCATATATTCAGAAAAAATATCAGAAAAATACAAAAAAATCAACTATTTTCCAATTCCATCCTCTCTTGTTCCAAAAATAAAAGAGAGTAGTCAATGTAAATAAGAGTCATGTAAATAGTCATTTTGTTGTTTCATTGTAATAAGCAAGGAGGGTGTATGCCATTGATGTACAACGCGAGTAATTGTGAAATACCTCCAACTCATTCACAATTCTCGTAAAGTCCGGACAGCTAACTAGATTTCGACCTCGGTTCTTAGCCTGAGAAACTATCTCTTGGTGATTAGTAGTCATAACATCCAATCTTTCTTTACACATGTGTAGATACACTTTACACTCTTATCACATGTCTTTATTTGTTATCAGTGCTAGGATTGTGCCTTTGATAGCTAGATTGACATCTCCATTTTGCTGTGATCTTAAACTGTCTTGCACATGTCACATTTCATGGAATCTGAGCTTATATTTTGTCCTAGAACTTTGTAGGTACGTTCTAAGCAAACCTTCACGAGAATTCACTCGTCCACTAGGGACACTTAGTGGTTTAAAAGGCTTAGTGCATACGCTAAATGCATTCGAGAGACCAGCGACAGTGGAATAGGTAGGATTTCCTTAGTTTTGTTTTACTTGAGGACAAGTAAAATTCAGGTTTGGGGGTATTTGATGAGTGCTAAAAAGTGCAGATTTCTATATATTTTTCTTGGCATTTAACTCTTCTTTTGTGCATTAATTCTACATTTTATCCCATATTCTGTGTTTTCGTTGTTTTCAAGAATAAATACTTTTCTTAATTAATTTTGCATTTTTAGGTACTAAATAAATCCTGGTTAACTCATGGAGCGAAAAGAGCAAAGGAACGGCAAAGACTCCCGCTAGGAGGAAGCGAAGAATGATGTTTGCAAGAGCCGGATCAATTAGAAGTGGGCTTGAAGAGGAAGAATTTTTCTTAAAGAAGATATGGTCTTGGCATACCCAAGTCCCAAAACCCTCACCCAAATCCATTTCCTATATCCATACCCGTTTCCTTTCTAGTCGTCATATTGGATCATCTCAGCATCCTACGGTCGCAGCATCGCCGTACATCAAAGTCTAAAGCTCCTGTCTAACACTACAACACCTAACTCCATCTGGAGCCGTCAGATTCGTTGTATCACTTAATCCAACGGTCGCTCAGAGCTTGTTTACATCGTGCCGTTCGATTCAATTAGTAAGTGATTATCCAACGGATCTCCTCGCTGCGCATCAACTTCAGATGATTCCGCTCAACACCTTAGCCATCGAACCCATCGACCTAAACCAAACACACCCTTCTTCCCAAACATCGAGTTCTTCTCCTCCACTCAGTCTGTAGAGAAAACTCTGCCATCTCCATCACTACCATCTCTTCCATCACCACCTCGAGCTTCACCATCTCCATTCTCTCGACCAAATCAGAGCCATCACCATCATCCAGCTCCCTAGTATTTCCATTTCTTGTTCTTAGCATCAACCCTAGGTGCTACAGATAAGAAAGAGAAAAGCTAGGGCATCAGTAGACGCAATTGGGAGCAGTTCGAGTTGAGGAGGAGCAGAGGGAACAGCAACAGGGCATGGGTCGAGCAGAATTCACACATGGGTGAGAGAATTTGATTTTCCCCAAATCAATTTAGGGTTTTCAAAATTAGGGTTTTTAGAAATTAGGAATTTGATGTAAGCTATAAATAGAAACTGACGTAGGATGTTAAAACTGTTCTTGGGTCATCCGAGATACCCCCTAATTGGGTTAATTTCATGTTTAATTTCAATTTCAATTCCATAATACTATCAGTACATGTTCTTCATTGTTAAATTTTGTTCTTGTGTTCTAAACTTTGTTCTGATGTTATGTTCATGTTCTTGTGTACGTTAATGTTCATGTAATTCCCCTGTTTGACTCACATGTTCTTGTTTTGAGTCTTAATGCTTGACAAACATGAAAACTCCTAACTTCAGCATGTTCTAAATCCACCACTAGGGTGAGAAGACCCTTAAGCCTTGTTGGTTATCCTTTAGGTTGATTCTTGTAGAACTCAAAATAGTCTAGGCTAGCTAAATTCCTAAAAGCCTCACTGACTTATGATTAGTGGTGCTGGAAAAAGACCACTAATGCTAGGGGTTAGTGGTAGTTTTAAGGGATTAACCAGCCATATTAGTTAGAGACCTAGAAACCTAAATGACCTGTGATTGTTTATGCTTTAATCAGATAGGTAACGCTAGGGGTTAATCTAAGGATTTTAGGTTAGATAACTTGCCACATGAATTGCCCTGGCCAAGAGACTAGGTTGAACTAGACCCTCTTGTCCATTAGGGACAAGGATTTATCCCAGGCTAACTAGCTAGGTGAAAGAGAATTCTCATCCATCTCCATACACTTCCATTCCCACTTTTTTCATTTTCTTCACTACTTTTCCACTTTGTTTCCCTGTTACTGCCTTTGGACCTTGGCCATTGTCTTTGTTTTGTCACATTGTTACTATATCACTACCTCACTGTAAATATATCACCTTCACTGTCATTGTAGATATGCATCCTGGATTTCTTGTTGCCTTGTACATACCTTTGATACCTTTGTATATACCATTGCCACTGTCGTTGTACATATGCATTGTAGCCTTGTTTCCCTGCCTTGGCCTATCCCTCATTGTCACTGCCTTGCATATAGAATTAGCTTAGCTAGGAAAACTTCATAACACCCCAAGTCCCTGTGGATTCGACCCGTACTTGTGCACTCACTGCAACAACACCATGCACTTGCGGTATCACTGTAGGCATCCATTTATTCATCTTATTTACACATCTATATTCGCCTATCAAAAAGCACGCTGCTCTATGGCAATGAACTTAAAGGAACTCTGTGTCAACACATAGAATTCAATGATTTGACCTGACTAACTTGTAGAAGTTAGGGTTTTGCGCCTCGCAGTATATCAAACCTTGCTCGTCGAAATTAAACCTAGGAAAACTAGGTAATTAATCCGCCATGGATTAGAAGGTGAAAACCTTACTCGGAATCAAAAAACAGGGAGCCGCAGCAGCAAAGGGAGGCGTTTCCATGCCTTAGGCCAACTTGCACCACTTTCCATTGGCCACGCCCCTTCTTAAACCAGCCCTATTCCTCTCGACCAATCGTGTCGCCTCAAATTAGGCACACGCACATAAGTTGTGGCTGGGCCCATACTTGTCGGCCCCACTTCCTATTGACCAATCAGGTCGCTTTAAAGCCGCCACACTCTCACCAGAAGTGTATCCACGCCCATGCTTGGCCGGACCTCTTTTTATCAACCAATCAGGTCGCTCTAAAGCCGCCACACTTTCATTAGCCGCTCCTTATGTTTGGACGGCCCCTTTCCTGGGCCAATCAAGTCGCTCCAAACTTACCACCATACATTAAAGGCCAAACGCACCCTGCAGCGCCACCATATTAACTGGCAATCCAAACGCACCTTACCACAACAACATATTGATTGACATGCTAATATGCCAATCTGCCGCGGTAGCATGCCACTTTATCCTTGGCCACGCCGCCAAGCCCTAAATTATTACCACGGCGCCAAATCCTAGCCTTTTCCACGCCGCCAAGCTCTAATTATTACCACGGCGCCAAATCCTAGCCTTGGCCATGCCTCCAAGCCCTAATTCTTACCACAACGCCAAATCCTAGCCTTGGCAACGCCGCCAAGACCTAATTCTTAACACGCGCCAAATCCTAGCCTTGGCAACACCGCCAATCCCTAATTATTACCACGACGCCAAATCCTAGCCTTGGTTACGCCTCCAATCCCTAATTCTTACCTCGGCGCCAAATCCTAGCCTTGGCCACGCCGCCAAACCCTAATTCTTATCACGACGCCAAATCCTAGCCTTGGCCACGCCGCCAAGCCCTAATTCTTACCACGACGCTAAATCCTAGCCTTGGCCAAGCTACAACGCCACAGGCGTGGCCATGCCACAACGCCACCGGCATTGCCGCCATGTCACGGATACGCCACTGGCATGCCTCCATGCCACGGCTACTAGCATGCCGCTACGCCACGGCTACGCCATTGGCATGCCACTATGCCACGGCTACGCCACTAGCATGCCGCTATGCCATGGCTCCACCAGGCGCTACGATGCCAATGGCGTCACTTCGCTATAAAACAAGATGAGTCCATAGTCAATGGCCACTCTTCCTCATGAGATGCAATCTCAGCCATCCAAGTTCTCCACTGAACTGACGGACTTGCGGCAAGCCCCAGGCAACCCGCTATGCCACGGCTACGTCAGGCGCCACTATGCTAATGGCGCCACTTTCATACACAACAAAGATGTGGTTGTAATCAACGGCTACCCTTCCTCATGAGATGTAATCTCAGCCATTCAAGTTCGCCACCAAACTGACGGACTTGTGGAAAGTATTAGGCGGCCGACCAAGGAAATCCTAATAGCATCACATGCTATTTTCCTATGACAATGTCTCTTGACTTTGACTTTCCACACATAGCAACATGCTACACGTTTTCCACGAAAACACTCGAGACATCAAAAATGTCACAAACTTGGGGATACTCATCAGGGTATTGGTATGGCGGTTTACAACGTGCGGCATGCAATGCTACCGTTACAAGAAAGTGTCATGAAGTAGGACAATTAGTGGTGGTGAAAAGTAACGGTGTAAAAAATTCATTACCTTCATCATGGAAGCGTAGTGACTGACGGTTACACAAATTCACTTCCATCATCATGGAAGCATAACGTCTGACGGTTAGACGTTATTCTATTCTTCCACCACTCAATCATTTCCACTTCCTACGAGACCAGGGTACGTTTCAATATGACTTGTATAAATAGGCTTCACCTATTTTCACCAAAAAACAAGTTTTGGTCGGCAAAAACACAGTATCTGGAAATCACCTGGTAGCTTTCCGTTCTACTAGCCAGTTCTACTTTCCGATACAAGTCATAAACAACCACACCTTCAGAATCAACGATTCTGGTCTCAACACTCTCTTCGCTTCCCTCCCTAAGACCAACCCTTCTCCTTCACTTTGTGACCGAAGCAAGGCTGGAACGGCCATTTCTTGGTTTAGGCCAGGATTGTACAGATTGATCTCTCGAATCAAAAGTACTCCCGTGCATTACATTGTTTATGGTCTAGACTCGTTTCTCATCCACACACCCGAAATTACCAAAATCAGCAGAAACAGTTTTCACCCAAAAACAATTGGCGACCATAGTGGTAGATTAATCTCTCGGTTGAAAATTTAACTCTCAATTCCATCATCCTACCAGTAAAACGCAATGTTTCGAAGCGCATCGTCCAAGAAAGATGGATTCAGGAGAATTACATCTGGGGACTGGAGATTCTCCGCCTTACCGTGGGTAGACATAAAGATGTTCCACAAGACAATAAAGAATGACTGGGGACTTCTCGCGGCAAGTAGGGCGTCACAAAAAGACTCTGATTCACTCCATGAAGATTCAGTTTTAGTGAAAGACACTAAAGTGAGTAAGTTTTGTCAGACAATGTTTACACGATCTGTTGTTTGGGTTTTCACATTTGCAATAGAATCTGGGTAACCCAATCATCCCAAGATTTCATATCTTTTCTTTTCTCATGCAACATTCACGGTTTCGCAATTTTCCCGGATGATTTTCCTACTTACATTCGCAATTCAAATTTTGACATATCGATTGATCAAAGGGCCATTATTCCAAAATAATCCAAAAACTCTTATAAGAAACAATCATCTATCAATCCAAAAACCAGAAAATCAAAATCAAAACCATGAAAGTGGAGTATCTTTCCTTTCAAAAAACAAACCTAAGAAAAGGAGGTTCAGAAAAATAAAATCATTTAAGGGAAATTGTCCAACAACAACCCATTCTTCTTGGAGAAAGCATCCTTCATTTTCCGAAGAGCATCCTGCTTCAACTTCAACTTCTGGGATAACCTCTCGACTTCCGCCTCATGCTGGTTAATAAGATCCGCGGAAGGGACTTCATCCATTTCAGTCTGCAGCTTTTGGATTTTGGAAAATCCTTCACAGAACCAGGAAGCGTTAAACTCGAAGTTGACACACGTATCTCGATTGAATTCCCAGCTTTTGACTACATCGCCAGAAAAAGTGTGTCCAGTCACGCCGCACATGTCATGGATTGAAGATAGAGTTTCCTTCACACGCTTAACCAATGCAAAACGGCTATCAATCTTCCTGGTTGTGGCAATGTGCCCATACTTCCTCCATATCTTGGTATACATCTCTGCATACTTCACTAGCACACTGAATCCTCCAATAAACGCATGACCCTCAAAAGGAGCTTCAAATGGAGGATCGAAAACAACACCAGCAGCTGGATAAGCGACTAGCAAAGATTCTTTGAGAACAATCACGCCCGTCACCACAACGACGTTTTCCTCCATTGGAAACACATCAGCATCCTCACGACGATCAACCTCCATCTCCAGATTACCAGTCTGTACGTTTTCCATGATTGGTGACATAACTACATCTTTATCACGACGAATCTCCATCCCAGGGTTATCTTCGATGGCCTTTTCCTGTGATAACACCGATTGAGTATTTATTCCGAATAAATAAATGGCCTAAAAAAAGGAGGGGTGTAGCAAACGCACCGACTCATTTGTAGACCCACTGGAAGAAGACTCGCAATTGCATTCAGAAGTGCTCCTCTCACCACCGGATCTCGAACTTTCTTCCTCCTCGGATTCTTCTTCAAGAGATTTAGTCTTGTCGTCTCCTTCCTCAAGAGACGCCGCCTTTTTGCCGTGGGCAAGTCAAGCAAAGATATTCGAGTTGTCAAGACCCTGAGGCAAAAAAAAGGGGGGGGGGAAGTCAGTGACGAAATGAAAATTTGTGTAATTCAGACAAGTCAGTGAGGGAATCATACACACCTGCGTGTTAAAAGAACTGAAAGTCACAAGAGCCGTCGAATCCGATTGGAAGCCACCTACACAATTTTTCGACCTTTGCTCTTTTTTATGGGGACTGTCTGCATCTGGCTAGAAGATTTTCCCTTGCCCGAAGGAATCTGTTTCAACAATTTATGCTTTGCTAAAACCGCAGAGGAAGGTTTTCCACGTGGCTTTGTCACAACATCCTGCACGAACTGATGAATGGCGAGGAACTCATCTTTCCAGAAGATGTTATATTTGGAAGTTGTCACAGATTTTCGTTCTGATAGCAAGAAGGGAAGACTTGTATCCGGTGGAAAGATGCTGCAATCAAGAATAGCGGGTAACGATTCATCTAGAGATGTCAGCGGGCGACGGAATGGGACTCCATGATCAAAGCTCATATGTCGAGAAGCCATGTCAATGTTGTAAGAGACTACTCCGCAAGATCCTCTGATAAAAGATGGCACGTACCCAGGTATGCAGCTTCACAAGAACAATGTTTCTCCAATGCTCATATTCCCATCAGCAGAACGCAATATCACCTTCGGTACGGAAGCAAAAGTTTCTGGTTGAACTACGAAGGCGTGGATTAGAGACCAAGGATGAAAGTTATCCACATGTGCGTTGTCAAGAAAATCAATGAGCTTTGAACCAGGTCTTGGACGCCTTTCCAACCAACGGAGTATCCTAGAACGCCATATGAATCAGGAAACGAGGTTCTCGGGTTAGGATTCATAATTTTTGAAATGATCCCGCAACCACGCTTGAATAAAGGAGACGTGGATACACAATTATACTTTCATATACCCATTAGAGACATACATGTTTGCTGCTAAGTGATCCAGATGAGTATACAAAGAGCCAAGAAACAAACTGCCGATGGGAAGAGAAATGCCTTTCACTAGTTTGATATCAAATTTGATGAGCTTCTATCTTATCTACTTCTTACCATACCCATCATAGAAAACATATCTAGATAGACACAGAATTAAAAATGCAGCAACATGGAGTGTATCATCTAGCACTTGATCCGACTTCGACTCATCAGGGAACCACTCAGACACCCACCAGTTATAAAAGCACCTCTCCTCATAATTCTTTTGAACATATCCTGCTGCTTTCGTGACCAAAGCGGCATGTATTTCTTCTTCTTCCTCAGACAAGAAAACGTCAATTTTCCCAATTATTGGAAGACTCAACAGAACGGCTACGCTTTCCAAAGAAATGGTCATCTCACCCCATCTACATATATCTGTGTGAGTTTCCGGGGACCATATGGAGATGAAAGTAATCAAGCCTGCAATATCTTTTCTGATTTGGAGTGTCGCAGACGCCATGACAACATGCATGATTTGATCCTCAATTAAGTTAGCCTTTACGTGGTCGCGGCTCATCATAAATTTCATCCACTTATTATAAGAGCGCAATGGACTATGACATATTTTGAAGTAAATTGGATAAGCTGAATACTCTTTTTTCTGAAGGAAAAACCTCAATATACGCTCTGGAGTGACTGATTGAACTTCCCCATCATTCTCTGAATCAGTCAGAAGGGTTTCCACGAATTTGGGATGGGTCCTCATAATCGTATCAGACTTCGTAAAAAACTCATCATCTGCGTTCGGCTTGGAGTTGTTGGCACTTCTCGACGCGGCAGCGGAACTGCTTTCAGGTGACATCTTAACAAAATTCCTTATGCTTTTGAAGTAACTACAACGAAGCAAAACAGAATAATTACTACTTTGAAGGAAACATAAAGTCAACGACACATTTTCTACGGAAATTTTCCCTTTGGCCACATGTTATAGCACTCACTTCAAAAAAAAATGGGGACTGATGCTTGCTCAACGAGATATATATGTGATGTTACGGGAAAATGCTCTTAGCCAAGACCCGACAACATCATGAGGAATATGTTTTGGCCAAAATCTTACAAGGCCGCGGGAAGTATGCTCTAAGTCATATCACGTTCTGCCACGGGAATTATGCTCACGAACAAAAGGAAACCCTACAACTAGATTTCATGGAAAAAGGAACAGACGGCATTGTCCACACGAACATGCTTGCCTAACATGATAATTGTTTTTGTTGTGATTAACGCTACTACAATACTATTAGCGAAGAAGAATTATTCATATTGAAGTGATGTTACAAATTCATGGAGGTCATGCCTACGGCTAGGATTTACACCAACACAGAAGAGCAAACAAAAGAAGAAACGTTAAGAAACATACCTAAAATATGCTCGCCTACTTTTGTTGTTGTTCTCTCCGCTGATACAAGTCTTTTCCGCTAGCACCAAGATATGGAAACAAATCCAACAATACGAAAGTAAGGAAAATGGGTAACACCTTTTATAGGCATGGTACTTTGGAGTTCGACTAGAGAAGGGTTTCCCTTTTGGGAAACACACGAAAAAAGACAGCCGGGCCCGCGGTGTTGATGTTCCACGGAGCTAATCTCCATGGACAAGACAACACTACGCCAACGCTCCGTGGCCCCATCTTTATCACTCTTGGCCGACGCCATCTCTACCCACTCCGAGGCAAAGGCGCGCTATCCACCAAGCCACACAATGTAACTAAGCCAACATCACCACACTCGTGCCGGAAGTCAGCATCCAAACCGGAAGCGCCATCAACCACTCCAAACCGGAAGCGCCATCCTCCACTCCAAGCTAGCCGCGCCATCCGACACTCCAAGCTAGCCGCGCCCATCCGCTACTTCAAACAAGCCACGCCATCCACCATTCCAAGGTAACCGCATCATCCACCATTCCAAGGTAGCCACGCCATCTCCCTTTCCTAGCCAACCAACGCCCGTTCCGTGTGCCAAGTTGCAATGTCACCTCTGCTGATCAATAGACAAAGCTGCAGTGCTGATGCCAATACCCCATACCCAAGCCGAATATGAAAAACCACCAGTACATGGATCACGGATTCCTCATGCCTTACGCTAAAGGTTAGTTGAATTTCCTCGGCAATCTCTTCATATCTTGTCCTTTCGATTTTACTCTTGTCTATCATCGTCTCATGCTTACCCCGCAACAACGCCGCTGTTACGTGCTAAGCAGGGGACTTAATGTTGATGGTGGTTTTTATCTTAGGGTTGAAATCGTAAAACATTGCATCTGATGTGACGTCACTTTGTAAGGAAACAGTGTCGTGAGTGCTAACCTCTCCACCGACATATTTATTGAGAAGTTCAATATACTTACATGAAATTTATCCAGACTGGCGAATGTAGCAACCATCCCAGATGTTCTGTAAATTTCGGCGCCTCGCCTATATTCACTTAATATAAGTTCCTTCGAATGCCTTCTATGCTATGTTCTTCGGATGAACCCTTAATGTTGATATGGCATGACAATTTCACTCGCAGCAGAGTAACACGAATTTCCAAATAACAAGGATAAGGTCTTTGCATAAGGTATTCAATCAGAAAAAGCACGCTGCTCTCTGGAAATGAACTTAAAAGAACTCTGTGTCAACACATAGAATTCAATCAGTTGCCCTAACTAACTTGCAGAAGTTAGAGTTTTGCGCCTCGCGCAGTATATCAGACCTTGCTCGTCGAAATTAAACCTAGGCAAACTAGGTAATTAATCCGCCATGGATTAGCAGGTGCAAAACCTTGCTCGGAATAAGAAAACAGGGAGCCGCAGTAGCAAAGGGAGGCGTGGCCATGCCTTAGGCCAACTGGCGCCACTTGCCATTGGCCACCCCATTCCTAAACCGTCCCTATTCCTCTCGACCAATCGTGTCGCCTCAAATTATCCACGCGCACATAAGTTGTGTATGGGCCCATACTTGTCGACCACACTTCCCATCGACCAATCAGGTCGCTATAAAGCCGTCATACTCTGACCATAAGTGTAACCACACCCATGCTTGGTCGTCCCTCTTTTAATCGACCAATCAGGTCGCTCTAAAGCCGCCACACTTTCACCAGAAATGTAGCCGCTCCTTATGTTTGGCCGGCCCCTTTCCTCGGCCAATCAAGTCGCTCCAAACTTGCCACCATACACTAAAGGCCAAACGCACCCTGCAACGCCATCATACTAACTGGCAAGCCGAACGCGCCTTACCACAACAACGTAGTGATCTGCATGCCAACATGCCACTCTGCCGCGGTAGCATGCCACTTTAGCCTTGGCCACGCCGCCAAGCCCTAAATTCTTATCACGGCGCCAAATCCTAGCCTTAGAAACGCCGCCAAGCCCTAATTCTTACCACGACGCCAAATCCTAGCCTTGACCACGCTACAACGCCACAGGCGTGACCATGCCACAACGTCACCGCAATACCGCAATGCCATTGCTACTAGCATGCCGCTATGATACGGCTACTAGCACGCCACCATGTCACGGCTACGCCATAGGCTGCCGCTATGCCATGGCTCCACCAGGCGCTACTATGCCAATGGCGTCACTTCGCTATATAACAAGATGCGGCCATAATCAATGGCCACTCTTCCTCATGAGATGCAATCTCATCCATCCAAGTTCGCCAATGAAATGACGGACTTGCGTCAAGCCCCAGGCAACCCGCTACGCCACGGCTACGCTAGGAGCCACTAATCTAATGTCGCTATTTTTTTACACAACAAAGATGTGGCCATAATCAACGACTACCCTTCCTCATGAGATGTAATTTCATCCATTCAAGTTCGCCACCAAACTGACGGACTTGTGGCAAGTTTTAGCCGGCCGACCAAGGCAAGCCTAATAGCATCACATGATATTTTCCTATGGAAAAATCTCTTGACTTTGAATTGCCACACATAGAAACCTGCTATACGTTTTCCACGAAAACACTCGAGACATCAAACATGTCACAAATTGGGGGATACTCATCAGAGTATTGGTCTGGCGGTTTACAGCGTGCAGCGTGCAATGAGCCTGTTACCAGAAAGTGTCATGAAGTAGGACAATTAGTGGTGGTGAAAAGTAACGGTATAAACAATTTATTACCTTCATCATGGAAGCGTAATGACTGACGGTTACACGAATTCACTTCCCTCATCATGGAAGCATAACGTCTGACGGTTACACGTTACTCTATTCTTTCACCACTCAATCATTTCCACTTCCTACGAGACCATGGTACGTTTCAGTACGACTTGTATAACTAGGCTTCATCCATTTTCACCAAAAAACAAGTTTTGGTCGGCAACAACACAGTATCTGGAAATCACCTGGTAGCTTTCCATTCTGCTAGCCAGTTCTACTTTCTAATACAAGTCATAAATAACCACACCTTCAGAATCAACGATTCTGGTATCAACACTCTCGTCGCTTCCCTCCCTAAGACCAACCCTTCTCTTTCACTTTGTGACCAAAGCAAGTCTGGAACGACCATTTCTTGGTTTAGGCCAGGATTGTACAGATTGATCTCTCGAACCAAAAGTACTCCCGTGCAATACATTGTTTAGGATCTAGACTCGTTTCTCATCCACACACCCGAAATTACCAAAATCAGCAGAAACAGTTTTCCCCCACAAACAAGAATACACCACAATATTTTGTATCAACTTATGCAGACATACCTCGTGTAATTCTACTAAAACAATAATGTCCAGTAACTTACTTCAACAACGTATATATAACCTGGAAATAATCAGAGTTCAAAACCAAACTAACTACGAGATCGTCACTAAGTGAATTAACGTAGGTACAAGTACATTTACTTGATTATAACTGTAAAAATAATTATAATACGAAAATAAAATAATAATACGGCAGAAAAAATTCCGGAACCTAATCCAGTTTTTGAGTATTCTTGAAGTAAGTCGATATACAAATTGACTACCGCAACTTCGTAGAGCGAGACCAAGTAAACTACTCATAATTACCTAGTTTTTTCAATATCTTTGTGCCTACAACCAAACTGGTCCACACATATGAATTCCAAGATAAAGCCACTATCTTGGGTCGATGCACCTGCTATGAAGACTTCCGCTCTCAACTCCTTTAATTGTAACCCTAGACAACAAAAGACTAAATCTGTTTCAATAACCAACTCACTTATCAATCTCCCAGGTGGGAGGAAGATAATATTTGTCATGTATTCTTATTGGTTTTGCAACGCAGTTTTCTATAGGTTGAATGAAAAACGTATCAAATTCACCACTTAAGACGAAATAATGTCAGAAATTCTCAGAATTCTACTGAACACTTAAATGTATCCATGAGGTGCTTTTCGATGTAGTTCTAGTGATACTGGAATATATAACTACACTTCCAGCTCTGGTCTACTACATATGTATCCAATAGAAGAGTCTTCATTTACCTTTATTAGAACAAATTAGCAAATTTGCCTCGACTATTTCTCATTCTTTTACCCCGCTACATTTTTCTCCCATGCTCTCGAGTCTCAACATCACTTCACATTAAAATAACATTGAGAAGATGTAATTGATATCTAAAATGAAGGTAACCGGGAATTTTAATGTTCACCTTATACCTCCATCAAGATGTTTGTTTATTGGGTAATAGTTAACATTAAAAATTACAGAAAGAAACAGAAATAACAAATCTAACACTATACTAATCTCAGTAAAATTCAATAACCACGAATCATGATCACCACAATCCATCAGTAGTAGAGAATCAAGAGAAGGAATGCTTACTTATTGGAGGTCGGCCTTCTATACGATGGTAAAATGTAGTTTGTCAGTCACATAAAATGTACAAAAAAATCAAAATTGAAATTTCTGTCATCACAATTTCATTAAATTAAAATTAATCTTGAGATAATCAAATAAATTACTACCCAGTTTCCACCAAGCACAAGCAAACAAACAAATCACATGTTGGAAGTTCGTCAAAAACTTCAATGATTCGATCAGAATCGAACAATTTGTTCTTCAATATTTTTTCAAAGTACAAAAAATAAATAAAAAGTTTATGTCGATTTTGTATAAATTTCATCATACTGAAGCTTTTGTACTTCAACCCATTGATATGTAGCTTCAAACATTATCAGATTTGATTAATTGCAGAAGCAGAGGTTGAAATTGCAGAGTTACAGCAACAGAGAATCGGGCGGACATGATGAAATTTTCGGATCCGGGTACAACCGAAATCTCGACCCACATTCTTATTTCCCTTTTCCATTTGAGATCAGTTTTACCGTCTTCAAATTTCATGGATTTGAGAAACATTCTTTAGGGAAACCCTTAGGTCTCATCTTCTAAGTACCAACAAATTAGCAGAATTCAGTATGATTAATAGTACTAATTAAAATGCCAGCACGAGCTAAACCCCCTAATGAAAATAAACATATCAATCTTTTCCTCTCATTCTTTGTCAACCCAATAATCAAAATCACAAACTCATTTCTTCAAATCAAAAATCAAACAAACACATATCAAGATCTAATCGAAAAATGAATTAACAACAATCCATCATTGAAGAGTCAACATGTTAGATTTTGTATAATCTCAAAAACCTATAACACTGAGTTCGTGCCTCTTTCATTCATTCAACTTTCTCTTTATACAAGACGCACAACCCTAGTTTTAGACCCTAGTGTTCGACCTAACATTGGACTGTCCATAACAGTTTAGACATTGGACTGTGAAGTTGGGTCTCAATCCTGACATTGGTCTGTGAAGGTGGGTCTCAATCCTGGGTCTCAAGCCAACAGTCTTGATCCCATATATAACTCTCATAATACCCTCCCTGAAGACGGAGCATGGAGATCACACATGCCCATCTTGGAAATAAGATACTGAAACTGAGCTTTCCTTAAAGATTTAGTAAAAATATCCGCCAATTGCACTTTTGTAGGAGTGTAAGAAGGCGTAATAAGCTTCTGCATGATAGCATCTCTAACCAGATGACAATCAACTTCAATATGCTTTGTTCGTTCATGAAAAACTGGATTCTGAGCAATATACAAAGCCGATTGACTATTACATAGAAGACGCATACCATGTGGATGATGAACTCCCAAATCACCCAGTAATTTTTTCAACCATTTTAATTCACACGTAGCCGCCGCCATAGATCTATATTCCGCTTCAACTGACGAACGAGAAACGGTATGTTGCTTCTTAGTTTTCCAGGATATTGGAGAATACCCAAGAAGAACAAACCATCCTGTCAACGAGCGTCTAGTTAAGGGACAACCAGCCCAATCTGAGTCACACCATCCTTTCAAATTAAGACCACTATCAGAGCGCAACAGAATTCCCTGCCCAGGATTCTTCTTCAAATATCGAACCACACGAAGAGCCGCTTCCCAATGTGCTATTCTCGACAGTTGCATGAATTGAGACAAAATATGAACAGAATATGCAAGGTCCGGCCTAGTCACGGACAAATAGATTAAACGCCCAATCAGTCTTCGATATTTTTCCACATCCGTGAACAAATCTCCTTTGTCCAAAGAAAGACGATGATTCGTTTCCATTGGAAATTCTGCAGGTTTTGCACCTAATAGACCTGTTTCCATGATGATATACAACGCATATTTGCGTTGACACATATAAAAACCTTGTGCACTCCGTGCCACCTCCAAACCCAGAAAATACTTCAACTTTCCCAAATCTTTCATCTTGAAACATTGTCCCAAGTAAAGTTTGAATTGATCAAGCGCAACTAAATCATTACCCGCAACAATCAAATCATCCACATAGACCAAAACGTTAAGTTGGGTTTTTCCCTTAGTCATAGTAAAAAGAGAATAATCGGAATATGATTGCCGAAACCCATAATTCTTCAAAGCTGCAGACAATTTTGCAAACCAACACCGAGGAGCCTGCTTTAAACCATATAAAGATTTTTTCATCCTACACACCATATTAGACTTACCTTGAGCAAATCCAGGTGGTATTTTCATATACACTTCTTCTTCCAAGTCTCCATGAAGAAATGCATTATGTACATCCATCTGATGCACTTCCCAATTCTTAATTGCTGCCACAGCTAGGAAAGTCCGCACTGTCGTCATTTTCGCCACTGGTGCAAATGTCTCATTGTAATCCAACCCTTCTACTTGATGATTCCCAAAGATCACCAGTCTAGCTTTGAGCCGCACCAACTGTCCATTCTCATCATACTTCTCTGTGTAAATCCATTTACTACCAAGAGCTTTCTTTCCCGGCGGTAATTCTTCTAATTCCCATGTTCCTTGTTCTTCCAAAGCTCGTATTTCTTCTGCCATTGCCTTACGCCATCCTGGATGCTTCATGGCTTCTTTGAAATTTTTAGGCGCAGACCCAGCAGTAATTGCTGCAAGAAACTTTTTATGAACTGTAGAGAATTTATCACAACTAACATAATACGTCAAAGGATACGGCGTACCTGAGGATGATGATGTGGAGAGTGAGCATGATGGACTATTTTCTCGTACAGTGTGCGTTACAAAACCTTTGAGCCGACTAGACGGAATCTTCTGTCTCCTTCCTTTACCCATACTAGCTTCCGTCACTTCCTTCGAGACCACAGGGTTCTCAGTAATATATTCTGGGTTCTCAGTATCATCTTCGGGTTCTCAGTAATGTCTTCCGGGTTCTCAGTAATGTTTTCTGGGTTCGCAGTAATACCTTCCTGGTTCCCAGTAATATATTCTGGGTTCTCAGTACTGTCTTCCGGGTTCTCAGTAATGTATTGGGTTCTCAGTAATATCTTCTGGGTTCTCAGTAATTCTGGGTTCTCTTTCTGCACTATTTCTTCATCATCACTCCAACACACGTCATTATTAGCCTGAACTATCTCAGTTGGCTTCAGGTACCCTAGATATGTAAGGAAACTGATGTTCATGAAACTCTACATCCCTTGAAACTAAAAATTGTCTTTTGTCTAAGTCATATACTTGCCATGCCTTTTCCCAAAAGGATAACCCAGAAAGACGCACCTTCTTCCTCGACTTGCAAACTTATCCCCTTTACTACTTTGATCATGTGCATAACACAAGCAACCAAATACTTCAACTTTCACTGATATGGTGCCGGTTTCCCAAATAGAACTTCATATGGAGTTTTGTTGTTTAGAACCGGTGTAGGCGTACGATTAATCAAATACGCTGCTGTCAAAGCACATTCTCCCCAAAATCGATCGGTAAATTTGCTTGAAACTCAAAGCTCTTGCCACATTCATTATGTGCTGATGTTTTTCTCAACTCTTCCATTTTGTTGAGGTGTTCCTACACAGGATGTCTCAAAAACTATTCCATTAGTCTTAAAATAGCCACGCAATGCATTAAATTCAGTTCCATTATCACTTCTAACAATTTTGATTTCTTTACCAAATTGACGTTTCACAAGCGCAATAAAGTTAAGAAATATCGTTTCAACCTCAGTTTTGCTTTGAATTAAATAAATCCACACACCTCTTGAAAAATCATCTACTATTGTCAGAAAATATTGTGCTCCAGAAGACGAGCGTCTTATAAGGACCCCACAAATCTATATGAACCAAATCAAAACTACAACTGGATTTGCTCAAACTACTAGCAAAACTACTTCTACGATGTTTTGCACGTGGACAAATATCACACGCATCATTATTTTCTTCAATAATCTACCCAGACCTGGTAACTGTTGTAACACTTTCTCTGATGGATGTCCCAATCGCTGATGCCACAACTCATACGTATCTTCACTCACCGCAAGCACTTTAACTGGAGGCACACCACAGAACATATATAGTCCACCTCGTTGCTCACCCACTCCAATCGCCTTCCTCGTCAACCGGTCCTGTATAAGATATAAATTGTTAGTACATTGAACATTGCATACTACCTCATCAATGAGTTGTGTAACTGAAATCAAGTTACAAGTTATCTGTGGCACATAAAGCACATTGTCCAATCTCAAACCACCAGGAAGAATAACTGTTCCTATTTTCTCAGAGTGAGCATATTTTCCGTCCGGCAGTCCCACAGAACATGCTCTAATATCTTTCACATTTATCATATCATCTCTTTTACACGTGACATGATTTGTAGCTCATGTGTCTATAATCCAGGGTGTTTGATTTGTCTTACCTTGGAGGTGGGAACTGATTTTTCTTGAATTTAAATATTCAAGAACCTGCTGAACTTGACTTGCAGTCACGCCTGTCAGTCCTGATGCATCTCCTGAAGACCCAGTGGCAGGATGAGATGTTGTTGCTGCCGAGATGCTCAAATTATGCGCACGTATATTGTCTTGTCCTCTACCTCCTCTGTTGTTCACAAACCCGGCACCAGCACGTCCTTGACCACCAGCTCGACCACCAGTTCTGCCTCCTCGACCATATCCTCTTCCACCTCTTTGTCTGTCACCCCACCATTCCGGGTATCCAATAAGCTGAAAACACCCTTCGTGTGAGTGCCCTTCTCGGCTACAGTGCTTGCAAAATTTGTTAGGATCATACATATTATTGTATGGACGTTGTTCCGACTGAACCTTGAACGCCATAACATTGTCCTGTGTCTGAGACGCCACAACTCCGTCCCCCAATTTTAGACGTTCCGAATTAACCACAGCTTGATAAGCCACATCTATAGATGGCAGTGGATCTCTTGCCAGTAATTGTTCACGCAGGGAGCTATACACGGTATCCAAACCAATCAAAAAATAGTGTAAGAAATATTCTTCTCTCAACGTACTAACCTGTGTCGCAATGTTACACGTGCACTGGCCACAGCTACACTTTGGTATCTTCATGTACGTCACCATCTCATCCCATATCTTGTTCAATCTCCCATAGTACACGACAACTTCCTCAGTTTTCTTCTGTTTGCATTCGCTTAAGGCAGCTTTCAACTGGCAGATCCGAGTTCCACTTACAACACAAAATCTCCTCTTCAAGTGCGTCCATAACAAGCTCGCATCATCATAATCCCCCAACGTTGATCTAATAGATGTCTCCAATGTATTGCTGATCCAAGAAACCAGCATTGAATGCACTGCAATCCACTCCTCCAACTCCTCAGGTTCCTTTGGTTCTTTGACGGTTCCATCAACAAAACAAAATTTTCTTTTGGCTATCAATGATCTTCTCACTGCTCTAGCCCATTCATCATAGTGTGTTCCCTTTAACACAATCGGTGTGATGACAATCCCTGGTCCATCACTTGATCCCAGATGATATTCTGGTTTCTTCTTTTGCATACTGTTTTCTACCTCTTTTCCTCTTTTAGATGATTCTGTATCATCCGCCATGTTTACTGGTCTAGGGTTTTCTTATTCTTGTTAATCAACTCTGGCTCTAATACCATGTTAGATTTTGTATAATCTCAAACACGTATAACAATGAGTTCGTGCCTCTTTCATTCATTCAACTTTCTCTTTATACAAGACGCACAACCCTAGTTTTAGACCCTAGTGTTCGACCTAACATTGGACTGTCCATAACAGTTTAGACATTGGACTGTGAAGTTGGGTCTCAATCCTGACATTGGACTGTGAAGTTGGGTCTCAATCCTGACATTGGACTGTGAAGGTGGGTCTCAATTCTGGGTCTCAAGCCAACAGTCTTGAGGCCATATATAACTCTCATAATACAACAGAAGATAAAATCGTTATTAAAGGGAAAACTGTTTATCAGGAAATGAGAGAAAGAAGAAAAGAAACTGAGTCAGCTTTCAGCTTCATTACTGAGTTACACTTACATAACAAGATAAAGAAACAAAAAGAAATAGATGGGGAGAGTTTTTTTCTTTTTGAAGCATAGAGCTGACAACCCCAATGTCCTTTATCTTTTACAGTATTTTTATTTATATTTATTGTATTATATGTTGATATGGCAATCAATACATATGGGACACTTGGACTTGGGAACGGGTATATGTCATATGCTAGCTTACACAACTGCATATGTATCAAGAAGTGTGAGTTTCCCGCGTACATAAGCTGTACGCGTCGTGTTCATGT
Source organism: Papaver somniferum (assembly GCF_003573695.1). Classification (NCBI taxonomy): domain Eukaryota; kingdom Viridiplantae; phylum Streptophyta; class Magnoliopsida; order Ranunculales; family Papaveraceae; genus Papaver; species Papaver somniferum. The sequence goes on along the minus strand of NC_039361.1, from coordinate 103,089,857 downwards.
CTCCTTCATCAATGCTACCCAGTTCACAGGTCCATCTTGCAAACCCTAGTTTCATAAACAGTTGGTATCAACTCAACAATTCATCACTACCATGGGGATTTTTTATTTATGCTACTAATTCAGTGAAATACCAATTCCGAGGTAACAAATTCAGAAGTATGTTTACAATTGCATGTCCTGATTCGCATTCGAATTTTGTATCTCGTCGTGTTCGGAATGTATTCTCTCTTAGCTTTCTGAATCCAATTTTCCCAAATAAATATTACTACGGAATACCAGATCTAGATATATTAGGTTCAAGTAACGGATTGATTCTCTGTAATACAGTCTTATCAAATCATAGGTGTTATTATGTTTGTAATCCACTCACAAAGAAAGGGGTTTCACTTCCTTCGCCATTACTATCATCAATCAGTATGGATTTCATTGCAACGGGTTTCATATGTAGTAATGAACGCGATTCTGTAAGTTATAAGGTTATCTGTATACCAAAATTTGAAGAAATTAAAGTTGAAATATTTTCTTCTGAGTTGGGTGAATGGCATATCAATGAATTTTCACGTCCTCAATATCTTTTGTGGGATTTCACCTTTTCCGACCATTTTGTTACTCATAATGGTTCTTTTTACTGGGTGCGAAAGAATTATAACAATATTTTAGCTTTTAAGGTTAACAGAAACACCAACAATGAAACATGTGAATGTGAGTTTATGAACCATTATCTTGGGGAATCAGAAGGATTAATCTGTTACACTAGAATTAAGTATGCGGAGAAGAGTTTAAGCATATGGGTGCTCAAGGAAGACTGGTATTTGGTGCATAAGGATATCAAATTTCGTGACATGTTAACAGAAATGTTATCTTGGTTGATTGGTAGTGCAACAACAATTGATGAATTAGAAGAAATGTATAAACAAATTCAAATTTTAGGTGTCAGTCCAGTTGACAAAAATGTAGTTGTACTCACCTACAGGAAGTATATTTGGGCTTACAACACCAAAACCAAGGGATATGAACAACTCCGTTATATTTCTTTGATGGGTTGCAATGTTTCTGTTTCTCCTATGGCTGCCTTAACATTTGCAATAAAGCCAAGGCCGACAATACTTCCACCAGTCTCTTGAAGAGATGCTTTGATCTTGGATATTCAAATATGAATCGAGAGTGAAAGTTTCAAATGTCATATAGTGCATTAGATTTGTTTGCATTTTTTTTTTTCGTTTTCTTTTTTTCTCCCGATGGTTCTATGTTGATTTTCTTTGTCAGTCAGTAAGACAATAATACCATTTGTGCTGAACGGTATTGACTCATTGCACTAAATTGCCTTTGCAAATGATTAGTGGTGGTCTGTGATGGCAATATGTATTCATTAAACTTCGTTAAATTGCCTTGGCATTTGGTGCAGTTTGATTATTTGTGCATCTTTATGAATTGTAGGTATATATGATTCTATTTTTGTGATTTACTCATTAAACATGTATGCATACAATCAGGATATGAGAGTTACACGGACGCTAGTGTTTCTGATTTATTTTTCAGGAGCAGTAACAACCTTTTCTTCTTCTTCAACATTACTTCTGGAGAAGACTCAGATTCTGAGAAATCTCCTTTTGTGTAAGGGTGCAAAAGGCAGGTGTGCGCTCCATTACTGAACTAAGGAGTCTTGCTTTCCTTGGTGCTCTTCAATTTGAACTCTTTCTAGTTTCAACTTTAATTCTTCTACAAGCCACTTGGCGCTGTCTAGCTCATTTACCACTTGGGTCTTTCCATCTTCAGCAATCTCTAACTGCTTTGTACGCTCAGGAATTTCCTCCTGCACCTTCTAAGTTCTTGTTCTAGAAGTTTGCGCCTCTGAACCAAGCCATATGTAATGTTTCAGCACTTGTGCAATCAACCAAGATATCGTAATGAAACTACAGAATTGACCATAAATGTTTATGAAATTCCAAGTCAGTTATGCATATTGTAATGTTTCAGCACTTGTGCAATCAACCAGATGTCTTTAAAACAAAAGAAGCACTGCGACCTACAGACTGAAGGGCCAAAGTGGAATGACAAAAAAAAAAAAACAAACAACAAGACCGTCACAACTTCAGGGCTTTCTTTTTCCTATGAAACTGAATGGCGAAAGAAGCAAAACAGTTCTATTCTCCTCAAGCTAAAGTACTTTTTGACAATGTACAGCGTCCAAACTCTGAACTTTATATTCTTTGCAGTCTGTTTCCTCCAAACATGGAAACTGCTTTTTTTAACAGATTCAGATGGCGCTACAGTGTCCACCAGTGCCTTATGCAATGCAATTTGTTTTGCATTTGAAAGCGGATCACTGGACTTGTTTATGCTCTGTACTGTTTGACGTGCACCTCCGTTTGCTGCACTGTAAGCTCGTTAGATTATAAATCAGTGAAGCACCACTAACATCAGATGTAGACTTCATGGAGGAATTAGAAGAAGGTGTCATGCCATTCACGGGAACATCATCAGTGCTAACACAACCACCATCCGGTCAACCAACTATACCTTTTGAGGGTTCATCTAATGTTAAGGATAAACGAGACATAGGGGTGCCTGGGGCATCTTCCAGTGATGCAGATGCTGGAAGAACTCAACGAAGACGTAACTACATCATTTACCAAGACATCTTCAACGGTAACAGAACCGCTGTAAGGATCCTGAAGTGTCTCTTAACTGTTCAACTGATGTTACAGATGAAACAGATGCTGGAGTCACCGGAGCTTTAGAAGGACTAACTACTCATTGTCTCAGTCTTCACCGGTACAGCTGCTATCATAGAATGTTGCATTGACTTTTTCACCATGATGAATGATGCTCAACCTCTAAGTTTTCATCCAACCCATCCAAAGATGATAACCGTCGTTATTAAAAGAACCCTGATCTTGGAAATGATTCAAAACAAAAATTTAGTTTTTTCACCTATCCTCTCTTCTCCCATCCACCTCAAATTGACAAGACAAAATTGAAACTGAGCTCAAAAAGACAAGACAAATTGTAGTTGATCTCGAAAAGAATCGAACCCTGGATCTGGTTGAGCACAAAAAGAATCGCACCCTGGACCTGGATCCGGATCTTATCTTGGCTTGGGTGATCAACTCTAGATCTAGGCCTTCGACCACTGGATGGATGGGACTGGACGACATCATCATGATTAATAAGGACGATTTTTTAGGGACCATGGATTTTTGGGGGACCATGGTCCTATTAGGCCACCTACCCTAAAATTTTAAGGGATGTCCTAAAATCATGAGATTACTAATTTGGCCATTACCCTAATTAAAATTAACCCTAACTTAATAACTGTCTCTAATTTAATCTAAAACAAAACCTAAACTAAATCTAATTCAAAACCTAAACTAAACCTAGCCGCACCCAAAAAAAGGAAAAAAAAAACAGTTTTGAGGATAAAACTATTCTCCCTCTTGTTCTTCTCTTCTTCCCCATTTCAACGTCATCTTCATCGATTAATCGTCGATTCATAAAATTTTCATCGTCGATTAATCAATCGACTATAAGAATGGTTCTTCGAAAGAAAACCAAAAGACTCCCAGGAACATGTCCCCATTAGGACATCTAGCAAATCAGCCAAGTGATTTTGAGATTCATAAAGAAGTGGAAGAGCCAAGTGAATCCATAATCCAGTATAATAGACGCAGTAAAAAGCCTGATTCTTCCATGGGACCGATTCGCAGGTATTTCCCGAGAAACCCATTTCTTTTAATTTGATTTTCATCGATTCAATTGATTAGAAATCATCAAAATATGGTTCAAATTGAAGTTACAGTGTTTAGTTCGGTTAGAGCGTCTTTTATTGTTTCCCTAGTTTCTTAACCGAACTCCATGAAACGAATAACACGAAGAACAATTCGGTTTTATAGGATTGAAAACTAGGTTACCGAACTCGTGAGTTCGATTGTTTCGCAAAAAAAATTGTTGAACTGCCATGTAACCGAACTATAGCCATATTACCAAAAATAGGAAAAAAATCCATGTAACCGAACTGTTTGATTTTTCCCTAAATTTCTAGTACCCACACTACCGAACACTAGCACTTTTGTTCGGTTGTTTCGCATAAATGTTTAAAACTGCCATGTAACCGAACTGTACCCTTATTACAAAAAAAAAAAATTGGCCATGTAACCGAACTGTTCTTTTTTTCCCTATATATTTAGTACCCATATAACCGAACTTGTTCCAATATGTTTGGTTTGTTCGCAAAAAACTTTGAAAAACCGAACTCTTGGCTATTTACATATATATGTGGAGTTCGGTTTTCTAGAAAAAATAATTGAGTAACCGAACTCTACCCTGGAACACGATTTTTTTTTCTTGAGTTGTTTTTTTTCGTGAATTATTCCTTATTTCTTTTGTTTTTTTGTTTAGTGGCAAACGTAAGAAATCCAACCAACCATTACCGGAAGATTTGAGAACTCCCACGCCTAGAGGCCCAAAACACTTAGGTGCCGATAAGCGTGGAACTAAAAATGCTAAGTATGGAGGTGGGTCATTACCGGGTGTTGTCATCCAAGATGGTGTCAATAGAGATAATGTTGACAACGTAATCCAACAAGTTAATGAAGAGATCGTGGAAGATATGAGCAGTCAAGAACATAATCAAGGTGGAGAAAATGAACTAGCTCAAGGAGGAGGAAATGAGGGTGGCGATGATGAGGGTGAAAAAGATGAGGAAGGCGGAGACAAGGATGGAGATAAGGATGATGATGAATCAGAGGAGGGCTCGGATGAAGAGGAAGAACAAGAGGAACAAGCAGACATAGTGGTAAATAGACCTAGAAAGACGCCTAAAAAGCGTTGTGCTAGATATTCATACATTCCTCGTAAGAATTTGTGTTTGCCGCCAAAGAATCCAACATATGGTACTCCAAGAGATGGCGGGGAGATATTGATGGGCTACAAAAACTCATGGGATGCCAAGATCTTTGCAACAAAGGTATGGTTCAATCTTAACCATCAAGATTTAGATTTCTCAGTCATTTTATTACATTTTGACATATATTGTTCTTTTCTATATATATTAGTATATAAGATATGATGTTGTTTTTTTAGGATCATAAAAATGTTGTTCGTGTTTTAAAACGTCAAAAGAACAAGGTATGTAATATAGAAAATGAGTGTGATGAGGTCCGCCCGGCGGTATTTGATTGTGTACTATGGAACGGGATACGACATGCGCACCAAAAATTTTATGCTGTCACTGTTACTGCATTTACCGAGAGGGCTTATCCAGAAACAGATACCTTTCATCTAACTTTTTGTGATATGGAAATAACTCCGGATGATTGTTTTAGAATCACAGCCCTACCAACTACAAGAACAAGTGTTCGAGATGGCTACGATCCCTCGATGAGTTATGAAGTTCTTGAAAAACTAGTCGAAAGGTGTCTAGGATGGAGCGATAAAAAGGCACAATGTGAGTTTAGGCGAGCTAACAAAGAGCCTAAGGAAGGTGATGAGTATAATGAGTTTGAGGAAGACCGCACGTACAAGAAGAAATTGAAAAAGATCAAGCTCAAAACCTTGTTTGATGAGTTTTCAGGGACGAAATATTTGGTTGCTCAAGGAAAGTTGGTGATGACAGAGGAGAAGACTAAGCACCATGTGACTGCTTATTTGTTATATCAACTTGGAACCATCTTCTTCCCTGACACTTCAGGCCACGTGGTAAATGCTCATTACCTCCAGCTATTGGACCCATTGGATGAGGTGAACAACTACTCTTGGGGAATTGCGGTTCTTTCATTCGTTCAAGTGGAACTCACAAAAGCTTCGAGGCTTAGGAGTCTATATTTTGTAGGCTTATACACCCTTGTTCAGGTACCCCGTTAAATTATCGTTTGTGTGTTTGAATATATAAGTGAATGAATGTGTATTGTTACTAATCATATTGCGAATGTATTATTTATTGCCTCTTCTCATAGGTTTGGGTGTACGACCACTTCCCTAAACTGCAATTGTCTAATGCTCGCACTCCTTGGCCTTATGGGAAGCCTACAGCTGGTAAATATGAATTTTTGAACTCACAGGAAAATAAGGAAAAAAAGGTGTTGGAGTTGAGGGAGACATTAGATAAGTTAATAGTGGAAGATGTGATTTTCCATCCTTACAACATTGCATCGTATGAAGACGAGGAGGATGTTGATGTTATTAATTTCTCACCTGTTGCGGGTTATAATGGACCGTTGTTGCATCCTGGGGGTTGTACAATGTATAATCCTCGAAGAGTACTTAGACAAATTTCTTGTGTCCAAAGTGTCCCACAAGTGGAAAACTTCAAGGTAAAGAAGGTCGGAACTAAGAACATCGAGAAGAATTTCATCCCCAAATACGATCCTGCTCCATCAATGGACCACTGAAAGAAATTTGGGAATTATCTTGTTCCAGTCGAAGAGTTACAAGATTCGTTTAATGAGCCAAATGCCGCTGACGATGGATATATGGAATGGTATGAACATTTTTCTCATCCTCGTGTAATAAACAGTGTCCAACAAGCCCGTGCTGATAAAGCAAAAGCGACGACAATGGAGAAAGAGGCTCAGAAGATTATGAAGCCTACCCCTATGTGTGGTGATGAGGCCTTGATCTTGTGGACTCTTATTTACTCTTATTTTTGTTTTTCAAAATGTTATAAAGTATTGAAAAATAATAGTGACTTATGTTTTTGATGAGAAAAGGTGAAGGCAAGTGCTAAATTGTTGAAGAAATTGATGGAAAAAATCCGGAGTGGAGAGCCGATGGACACTCGAGAACAAACATACCTCTACAACCAAATAACTAATGTTTTTAATCGCGACCTTGTCGATACAAGCCAGGTTGATCCAAGCCAGACCATGCCGTTGAAAAGGAGTCACCAACAAGGGGAAGGTTCAAGTCGGATGGTTCAACAACAAAGCAGTGGAGATGACACTCCTAGTGACGAAAGACGACCTAAAGCTCCTAAACGCAAGAGTAGAAAAGTTTCTCGTAGTAGTCGTGGTAAATGAGTGATTGCAACAATTAGTACTTTGTTTTCTTATGTTTGGAAGACTTTTTTATTGCGGATTTGGTAGTTTGTTACCTTATGTTTGGAAGACTTTTGTTTTGCGGATTTGGTAGTTTGTTTTCTTATGTTTGCTTCCAACATTTAGTTATATGGATTAGTACATGAATTTCATAATATGTTTCGTTAAATTCAAATTTTTAAGAAATTATTAGTTAGTTTGGCTATTTGACTCATATGTGTTCCATTAAACTCAAATTTTAAAAAAAATTATTAGGAAGTTCGGTTAGTTGATTAAATTTGGTAAACAACCGAACTTGATAAACAACAAGTTCGGTTGTTCCGCAGATTTAATCAACTAACCGAACTCATTAACAACAAATTCAAAAGTTACAGTGTAATGTGCGGTTACCTGGTATTATTTCGCAGGTAACCGAATCTTGTTCGGTTACCTGCGAAATAATACCAGGTAACCGCACATTACACTGTAAGTTTTGAAATGTTGTTGTTGCTTAGTTCGGTTAGTTAACCAAATATGTGAAACAACCGAACTTTTAGACTGCCATGTTCGGTTAGTTAACCAAATTATGCAAACACACTATAAGACACCCAAATTCCAAAAAAAACAATCTTTAATTCTTATGATGATGTTCAAAGCATACATATTCTAGCTAAGGGTCCGCCATTTTCTTGATGTTACCATCTTTGTCTACAATCTTTGTGTACTTCATGATGCGACTTTTTTGGAACTTCTCTTTAATTCTCTCAATATCGCGTTTGAAGTAAATCTCCATTGCGTTAAACACAACCAAAAAATTATCGACACATCCAAAGAGATTTTTCTTCAACGTGGTGAGCCGATTCTACCAAACTTGTCGCTTGATTCCCAAAGTGTTTATAGTTGTTGGTAAAAGCATAAACGAAGCGCTCTTTGTGCGGTTCCAACCATTGCTCCACTACATATGTTATTATATCCTCCGGATATTTGGGGCTAGACCAATGTTCTCTATATTCGGCAAGATTTAGATAATACTCTTCTTCGGTGAGAGACCAAGTCAATGCCTCCCATTCCTCGGAGAAGGAAACCCATTTAGCGTGATTTATGGCGTATTGTTTATCGAATTCCTCTTTTGCATCCGCTTGTTCATCTTCCGGTAGCTTACTAATCTCTTCCAATCCTTTCCTCTTAGGTGGACAAAGTTGAGGCTTGCTCCTATTCATCACACTGCACCATATATGAAATGTACAAAGCATATTATGTGCTAATGGGAAGACTTTCTCTATTGCTTTCATCAATGCTACGTCATTGTCAGTCACGATAACCCCGGGGATCTCATCATCTCGGTAGATCGCCTTCACTTGTTGTAGCGCCCAAGTGTAACTTGGTTCTTGCTCGTCCTTTAGAAAACAAAAAGAAACGATAAACGGTGACTTCGTCGATGTACGACCAACAATGTTCAACAATGGCATCTCGTATTTGTTTGTCTTGTAAGTGCAATCCATTATAAGAACTTCATGGAATGATTGAGCCAATTGAACACTCTTCGGATGGGCAATGAAGAGATGATTTATTTCTTCTTCCGGACCTACCTTCTTTTGAACCGCGTAGCCTTTCTCTTGAGCCAAAAAAAATAATTGTTGTATTACTTTTCTATCCTTCCATTCATTCCTTTTAATCGTCTCAATTGCATTGTAAATGGTGTACAAAGATGATACGTTACCCGGGTTATCTTGCTTTAATAAGCGAAGCATTGTGGAAGGTGGAATACACAATTTCCTATACTCGGCTATTTTTTCCATTTCTCGAGGAGTGAGCCTTGCGGCCATTGCATGCCCTTCAAGATCATCCGGACGAGGGTGGTTATGACGACCTACCACCTTATCCATATCTAGAAACCATTTCGTCGTTAATTTTCTCTTGCTAAATACTAGCTTGAACGGACATTTGATTTTATTTGAGCACGTTGTGTTCTTCCTCGTCGTCTTTCCTTTATACTCATAACCCTTCCTCTTGTGACTAACATCGGGATCTCCACTTCTCTCACAAACCATTTCAAAATGAGTGTTGCTTTCTTTTCCATTCAAAACCAAGACACAATTGACTCTCTTTGCATGTTCTAACCCAATTCTTCGCATCAATAGGTAAGTCAAATACCAACTCATTCGCATAGTGAGTAGATGTATATTCGAACAACATACCAATCGAAGAACGTTGATCATGCATTGGTATAGGTTGTGATTCCATCTACAAGAAATGTAACAACATCAATGCAATCACAAATAAGTTCGGTCACATAATAATTTTATCGGGGAAACCGAACTCATTGTTCGGTTGGTTAAGCAAGTTGCAAAGCTACCGAACAAATAAAAGGAACCGAGTTCGGTAACATGTGAATTTTATCGCAACAACCGAACTAATAAAAGGAACAGAGTTCGGTTACTTTGTATTTTATGTAGATAACCGAACTAGATACTGGAACTTCAGATTTTTTTTGTTTGTTAAGTTCGATTGGTTATGCTGTTAGGTTCAAGTTTGCGAAACAACCGAACTTATTAAACATAATTCGGTTATATAGTTGGTACATGCAGTTTGCGAACCAACCGAACTGTATACACTTAGTTAAACTTTATTTTTACGTAAAGTTCGGTTAGTTGCGAACCAACCGAACATAACACTGCATCTCAGAACTTCCATTAATATGGAGTTCGGTAACCTGCGTGTTTGGATAAAGTAACCGAACTACATCTTCAAATGAGTTCGGTTACATATTCATCTCACAGGGCAACCGAACTACACCTTCAAAACAGTTCGGTTACATGTTCTTCATATAATGTAACCGAACTGTGCAAAATCCAGTTCAAAAATTTACATTTTTGGGGAAGTTTTTACCAATTAAACATACATTATCTAAGTTTGGAGCATACCTGTTCACCCAAATACTCTTCCTCCGGTTGTGGTTGATAAAATCCATCATTTTCATCTTGAGTTTCATTTTGGGGAAGAATACAATCACCATCTAAGAAATAATCCAAATACGGATCATTTTGAAGATTAACAAATATTCTAGGAGAGGATGGAGATGAAGAATCAGATGAGTTTTCATCACTTGAATATTCAAAGGGGGTGAATTGGAATTTTTTTTTATTTTCCATGTTTTTCTCCTTCATCTTCTCTAACTCTACTCTCACAATAATTATCCTCAACTAATAATAAATCCATCTTTTAATTTAATCTCACTAATTATTTTTAATTAAATCATTTCACTTATCGTAACCTAAATTAATTAAGATGGTAGATTAGGTATTAAACAAATAACTAGATATGGGGTGACCTAGAATTACTTCTAATGTATTTACCCAAAATAAAACCATGATCCCCCCCCAAAAAACCATGGTCCCCAAAAAATCGTTCATTAAAGTACAGTAGATACCTTGTAGGACCTCGGATGAAAATCTCAAGTTCAAGATAGTAAATAATTTTTACTAATTTAAACTCTACTTAAGCGGAGACAATTTCCGTTTGTTAAACCATTTCTTCCTATGCCACTTAATTGGGGCCTATAGCTACATGACAAAATAGGGTCACTAACAAGTAATTTCTAGAAACCCCTTAACCACTATTTATGTTAATACCTAATATACCCTTATTAAATTAGTGATTAATTAAATTAGTATTAGTTAAATTAATTAGTGTTTGAGTTTGATTATAGTGTTAGGATCAGAGTAGAAATTCATTTCCTCTTTTAAGATTTGGAGGGAAAGAAAAAGTAAAGGGAAAAAAGAAAAAACTAGGGTTTGTGATTTTCTCATTAAAAATGAAACTTTATACTGATGATGAAGACTCCAGTAGTGATGAAAAAGTGGGTGCATCAGATTATCATGATTTCAATCCTACCGAATTGGATAATTTGTTGAAAGAAGAAGAGCATGTCAACCAAAGAATGCTTGAGGATATTATTCAAGCACAAGAACAGTATCGTCGGCAAAAAGAAGGTGATAATGCTTCTAATAAACATGTATGAGTTGTAACGATCTACAAACATGTATTTGCACGTCACGATCGCCAAATTCTGGAAAAAAAATTCAAAATATTTTTCCAGAGTCGGTGTAGTTGCAGGAAATCCTACAACACACCCCTTGTATTATCATGACTATGATTTCTAGATCTAAACTTATTTGATATGAAAATAAAGATAATGAAAATAGAAAATAAGACACAAGATTTACGTGGTTCGATCAATATGATCTGCATCCACGGGGTTAGGGATCTTCACTATGATTGTTTGTAATTACATATGGATTACAATTGAGACTCCATTAATGAGTATTTGGAACTCTAGGTTCTTGAAGGAGGAAGAAGAAGGAGATAATAATAATACAACCAATTCTACTTTTTCTCTCTACAGAATGTATCCTCTCCTAAAGTTTGTCTCTCTTTCTGAGTATCTATCCCCCCTTTCTCTCTCTTGCCTTTCTCTTTATATAGGATTCTACCTAGTGGGTGACAGCTCATATGCAGCTAAGATTTCCCGTAATTTCGGATCTGGCTTGCGATGATATCGCAAGCTTACAAATGTTAATTTCGCAGATCTTCTAATCTTCGCAAAGTTATTACATTTTTCTTATGTTTAAGATAATATCACCTATTGTATCGTTTCTCAAAGTGCTCTGCGACATTTTTGTAATGCGTTGTTAAGAATTTCGCGAGCGTATCGTTGTCGCGAAATTCTGATCCTACATCTTGCCTCTTTTTTCTTGAATATTTCTTGAAGAGCAATCTTCAGGAAAAAATCCATTGTTGTAGTTGTTGGAGAGAGATACATGTTGTTGGAGTAGTCTTTGATCTTTGTTGATGAAGGAACGAGCGATAGACTACTGGATTTGAAAAGTACGTGCTTGCCTCTATTCTTTTGTGAAGTTCCGGAATGTTGCGAAGTAAATAAGAAGTATCATCTTTTGAAGTATGCAAAGTATGAAGTATCCTTGAAGAAGTATAAGAAGCATGAAGTATCCTTGATGAAGTATAAGAAATATTCGATTCTCGAAATGTAAGAAGTATCCGTCCTTGAATGAGAATAATAAGTATTGCCTCTATTCATGCGAAATTATTACACCATTTTTGGTGATTCTTGCCGAGAAGATAAAGAACATAAAATGTTTTCTTGGTAATCCATAGTTGCCTCTGTTCTTTATCTATGAGGGTAGAATCTTTGAGAAAATGTTGAATGTGCGAATTGTTTCTTCATTCTCATCTTTCCCCTGTCTCATGTTTTGTGCTCATGCGATAGTATAATATCTTCAAGTTGCTTATAATTGTGCGAAATAATTGAGCGAAATGATCATATCGTTCGGAATAATCACATTCTGCGAAATTCCGACACATTCTGAATAATCCTACGAAACTCTGAATAATCCTACGAAATTCTGACACATTCTACGAAATTCTGAATAATCCTGTGAAATTCTGACACATTCTGCGAAATTATGAATAATCCTGCGAAATTCTGAAAAATTCTGCGAAATTCTGAACAATCCTGCGAAATTCTGCGAAATTCTGAATAATTCTGCGAAATTCTGAATAATTATGCGAAATTCGAACCCGTGACCTATCGCTTACTCGCTCCAGCTCAAACCATCTTTGCCAATTTCTGTTTGTGATAAAAATTGCAACATCTGCCTCTTATCTTTTCTTCGTCCTTCCTTAACTTCTTTCACATTTTCCTTCTTCTCCTGAACATGAAAATCTTCCACTGAAATTTCCATTTTCTCCTTAAATTTCACCACAACAACTAATTTTTTCTCTCACTCTTTTCATTTCTTTGAATTGTTGATGATGTTTACTCCCTGAAAGTGTGATTTCTTCCATAAAATTTCCATTTTTGAACCTAAATTTTGTAGATCTAGAAAAATATGAACAGTAGATAATCTTCATGAAAATTTCTTGAATCAACAAGTTACAGGAAGGATAAATCCATTACTCGTCCCCTCCTTCTAGCGCCAAAAATGTAGTTGCAGGAAATCCTACAACAAACCCCTTGTATTATCATGACTATGATTTCTAGATCTAAACTTATTTGATATGAAAATAAAGATAAAGATAATGAAAATAGAAAATAAGACACAAGATTTACGTGGTTCGATCAATATGATCTACATCCACGGGGTTAGGGATCTTCACTATGATTGTTTGTAATTACATATGGATTACAATTGAGACTCCATTAATGAGTATTTGGAGCTCTAGGTTCTTGAAGGAGGAAGAAGAAGGAGATAATAATAATACAACCAATTCTACTTTTTCTCTCTACAGAATGTATCCTCTCCTAAAGTGTGTCTCTCTTTCTGATTATCTATCCCCCCTTTCTCTCTCTTGCCTTTCTCTTTATATAGGATTCTACCTAGTGGGTGACAGCTCATATGCAGCTAAGATTTCCCCTAATTTCGGATCTGGCTTGCGATGATATCACAAGCTTACAAATGTTAATTTCGCAGATCTTCTAATCTTCGCAAAGTTATTACATTTTTCTTATGTTTAAGCTAATATCACCTATTGTATCGTTTCTCAAAGTGCTCTGCGACATTTTTGTAATGCGTTGTTAAGAATTTCGCGAGCGTATCGTTGTCGCGAAATTCTGATCCTACAATAGGTTTATTCGATATTACCGCCTAAACCAATTCTGTGTAAAATCCCCAAATTGGGTATCATAAATCGGTTGTTGTTCATCACCATGTAATCCGATTATAGTAATTCTTTGGCGCGATGGGTACGTGACCAAAATCGGTTTATGTTGGTGATGTTCATATGCGGATTCCTTCACTTGAATAATCACGTAGAATACCCGAAGTTGAAAATCGGTTTATTTACGTGTATATGTAATCCGATTTTGGGAAAAAAAAGTTACAGGAGAAATGTGAACATAAATCGGATTACATAATACGAGACATGAACCGATTGTAAACTTTGAAATTTTTTCGTCAAGTCCTTAATCGGACTTTATAGTTGCACATATAAACCGATTATCGGTAATCGTTTGTCTCGATTGTAACATATAAACCGATTTTAAATCCTCAACTTGTTGATATTTTTTGTAGATTGTTGCGGCGTTCGATGAAGATCTTCCAAAATCCATATCTTTGTTGGGTGTTGATACCTCTTCCCACTATTTCACCGATTTGGAATGGAAAGGATGCAAAGCAATGGTTTATAGACAAGGGAATAGAGATCAAATGCGCATTAGTTTTAGGCCGTCATTCAAGTGAAGATCTTTTGGAAATTGTTTGTGAGAGAGGTGGAAAGCAAGAAAGTCACTGGGCAAAGGATAGAAATTACGTGAAGAAGACGACAAGGGATTACATTACTAAATCAAAGAAGTTTGGTTGCTCGTTTAAGATTATAGTTAATAGACCAGAGGGACCCAAGGATAAGGTATACAATCTCTCTAAAGTGATGAATGATTATCATAATCATGATGATTCAGAATTTCTTATTGGACACGCGGCCGTTTGTGGGTTGAAACCACATCAATTGGAAACGGTGAGGTCGATGAAAGCGTGTAAACCAAGTGACATCCTTAGGAAGATTAAGGAGGACGATAAGGATATCTTGTCCACTTTGAGTCAAATTTACACGGCAAGAGCAGCCTTTAGGAGGAGGGAATGAGATGGTAGAGCGGTTATGGAACAATCTTAGTGGTTAGCCGATCAACACAGATACACAATGAGGAAGAAGGTATTGGAAGGCAAAGTGACTCTTATTTTCTTGGCGCATCCGGAGATGATCAAGTTGTCCCAATGCTTCTTTCAAATTTTGTTAATAGGTTGTACGTACAAGACCAACAAGTACAACATGCCGTTGTTAAACATTGCTTTCCATACTTCCGAGAAGCAAACTTTCACGGTAGCATGGGGGTTTATGGATAGAGAGAATGATGTGAGTTTTACTTGGATGCTAGAGACCTTGAAGGAGATATACCGTGGCGATCAAACTCCGAGGATCATAGTAACAGATAAGGACCAAGCACTAATGAATGCCATAGGAGCGGTCTTTCCGGACCCTAAGAATTTTCTTTGCACATGGAACATACAATGCAATATTAGAAGTAATTGTAGAGGTCATATCCAAAAGCCAAAGCCACAAAAAGGTACCGCTCGTGAAAAGGCCGAAGATGAGCGTCTTCAAAAACTAACTCCGGAACAATGAGAGGAGGACAAGAAGAAAAGGAAAGCGAAGTATGAAGCGAATGGGTTACTATGGAAGGATTTTCAACATCATTGGGATTTAATAGTACACTCAATGTTTGTGGCCGAGTTCGAATCCTATTTGGAGAGTTTTATTGGGATATGGAAGAAGGATTACGAGAAATGTATGGTTTATTGCATGAATGAATTGTTGGATACGTACAAGGAAAATATTTTGTATGCTTACACCTACCAACACATGCATTACAAGAATGAGGAGACAAGTATCGCAGAAGGATCTCATGGACGTTTGAAAAGCTTGCTCCGAGGGAGCCAAAACACTGTGGTTATGGTATAAGAAGCCATCCATGACTACACCAAGGCTAATATCATCAAGATAACCGCGCAAATGGAAGAGAGTATGATGAAAATCATCACAAGCTACAAGTATTACCATTGGTTTATTAGACATTTAAACTATAGGGTGTCTCATTGGGAAATCATTTCTATGATGAAGGATTACAAATATAATGTGGAAAAAGAGATGGGGAGAAGAAGAATTGTATGTTCATGTATGACGATGACGGCCTTCGGATTTCCGTGTCGTCACATGATTTCGAGGTGCCAACAAGGAATTCCTTTTGAAATCATTGATCCGTTCTGGAAGAAGCTAACTTTCAAACCACCCCCAACCGAAGAACCACTCGAGTCCTTTGTGGACATGGATATTGGAAGAGAGTATCGAGAAATTCGCAAAAAATGATGGTTTGGGACGAAAAGTTTTGATGTACGACTTAAAATTAGTCGCTAACCCCCATATGGTACCGATCGGAGAACCAACGGTGCTACCGCCGACGGGTAGACCACCTACCAACATGGATAGGAAGGAAGAAAGCAACGAGTTTAAGGTTGCAATGTTAACCGTAAAAAACCCGTCATTGAGTCATAAAAGAATCTTTTCTCAACATGAGCGTGAAGACGCTAAATATGAATAGGGGAAGGTTCCAAAGAAAAGGGGCCGACCGAAGAAGGGGGAAAGCAGGACAAGTAGCGCACAAGCTAAGACAAATGCTTCAAACGTTCCTTCACAAATTGAGAATGAAGAGGCACCGGCTAAGAGGAAAAGGGGTCGACCAAAGAAGGGAGAAAGCGAGACAAGTAGCGCACATATGGTCTTTTCAAATGATCCATTCGCTCATTCGCAACATGAGGATCCAATCGATCATTTTCAAGAAAGTCAAGCGCCAAACAATCTAATTGTTCCTTCCCAAGAGAGCCAAGCGAGTAAAACACGAGTATCAAGGATACGTGCATGGAAGGGACAAGCAAGACAAAAGGGTTATATAGTGACTATAAGGGCCGCTCTTGGTGATGGAAGCACTCCTAGGGATGAACGCGGTAGAACTCATCGAACGTGTTACACCATAATCGAGGAGTATTACTCGAAACTTACTGAAATAGTTAAGCCCTATGTGTTATCTACCGACGACGTGGATGCAGATGGGAATTGTGGTTATCACGTTGCGTTGGAACAAATAGGCCATATAAGTTAGGCGGACGATGAGAACCTAACCCAATGTCAATACTTTAGAAAGATGATGATCTTGCGCTTACAAGAAGACAAGGAATTTTATATTTCGATGATGAAGGAAGGAAAACCAAGACAAGAAAAATAAGTGATTTTTGAAAAAAAAATGGTTGCTAGAGTACAAGGGCCAAAGGGGAATAGACCAATTACCCGACAGTATTGGATGCGTATGCCTCTATGTGGTTATCTCTTGGCGGAAACATGGAGTTGCATTGTTCATCTATTTGGTAAGGGATCATGCTACAAATACGCACCAAAGTACACCATTTGGGATGAATCTCTTAAGGATCGGAGAATTGTTCTATTCAACAATAACAACGAGTACGTGATGATTGTCCATTACCACCGGTAGATGGGTTTCATGAGGTCTCGGAGGTCACCAAGGAGTGGCTAAAAAAATACGATCCCAACATGAGGCGATGGGAGGAATTGATTGTGCCATATCAATTCGAAGGTCTACATTTGTTGGAATGAGTATTTTCCTCATGTTAAAAACTTGATCTATCAGATGCTTATATTTTGTCGCTTTCTTATATTGTATTTTGCAAACTTGAACCAAGCTTAATGAATGAAAGTGATTGGTATTTTTTGGATACGTTGGACTCATGAAATTTGTTACCGTTGATGGTGGTTTTAGCTTAGGGTTAAAATCGTAAAACCTTAGTCAAACAGTGACGCCACTCTGAAAAGAAACAGAACTTGAGTAATAATGTCTCCACTAGAGCATTTATTGAACCATTTAACATGTCTGCATAAAATTATCGGGGTACATTTTTTTTATGTATATGCCATGCTCCATGACAGAGCCCTCGATACTGACTGACATCATCTCTGCACATGTCAGCCGCGCATGCTAGCCAAACGCGCCAATCACGCGTGCCACATATTTTTAAACTAGGGTTTCGACGCGCTAAACCCTAATTGCCACATCTTCGCGCTAAAGGCATGCCAACCATGCCAGCCGCACCATCGTGTTAATGGCATACCATGCCAGCCACATCTCCGCGCCAAAGGTATGCCAACCATGCCAGCCGCACCATCGTGCCAATGGCATACCATGCCAGCCACGTCTCCGCGCCAAAGGCATGCCAACCATGCCAGCCGCACCATCGTTCCAATGGCCTACCATGCCATCCACGTCTCCGCGCCAAAGGCATTCCAACCATGCCAGTGATGTATTTCAAATAGTGATTGTAGTTGTAGTGGTAAAAGGGGTTCTTTTCGAACTTGTGAAGGTAACTTTTTTTTAATAAAATAAAGCAAATTAATTTTCAAAGAGTGATGTCAAGATTTAAAATGGACTAAGGCTCCGGATTCACTATTACTTCAAGTTGATTGGTTACAAAAATATTTCATAATTATTATCTAGCTCTTTTTCCATTAAATCACTTCTTAATCTATAAGGTGTCCAAATATTAAATTGTAATCCTTAAGCATGATTTATCAAAGAATTAATTCTAAGCATAAAACATCAAACTGATTCACAACTAATTAAGAAAACCATTTTTATCTCTTTTTTTATTGATCCAAGTGAATTAAATAAAATAAATAATTAAGAATTTATAAAAAGAATTTACCAATCAAACATGAGTGAATAGATCCTTCATTGCCTCAATCACCAAGAATTTAGCTGCTCATCATGTTGGAAAACCTCTCAAAATATTTCATTGATGCTCAAAAGTGTTTTACAATGAAGAGAAAGACAAGCAAATGATGTAAAACAGAATTTTGCGACCCACAGAAGGCGTCTAGAATCAACGACAAAGCTGAAGTGTTGTTGTCGTTGAAGAACTACGACCCACAAGTGACAGTCGATGTCACTGTTGATAAACGACGGCCTTGGAGAGTCTGTTCTTCACGTTCTTCCTCCTCGCAGCAGCAGCAGCAGCAGCAACAATCAATGGTATCTTCCTTGTTTCGGCTCTGAACTCTCTCCTCTTTCTCTCTAAGCTTTTCTAACCCTTTTTATGACTTGAAACCACTATTATATATCCCACAGACCCCAAATATCTCGTATAAATTCCGACTTTTTCTTTTCTTTTTCTTCTCTGCGCTGTTGAGAGAATAATCGCTTCTGTTGAGCTTTTTCACGTGCTGTTAGCTATAAAATAGCTACCAAAATATTACATAGACTTGAATAAGACCATGTACATGTTAATCCAGCGTCAAAGTTCTCCAGAAATCTCTCAAAAATCTTCTAAACTCGAAACAGAACACGTCTCTCTGTTGAGACTTTGAAACCCTCTCTCGGCCATTCCAGCCCAATTGGCCGGATCCAATTGATTGTACTGGGCTTGAGTGATCTTCTACAGTCCATAGAAACCGATTTAGGCCATTGAATCTCCTAAAATCATGTAGAAATTCGATCTCCAAATCTGCTCCTCGCTGCATGCATTTTCCCGCCAAAAACCATTATTTGAAATTTGAAGAAGACCTCCCCCTATCCAGTTCTGGTGTCCCTTTAGCAGCTGACTGGAAATGGGTCACCCCTTATCCAAAGTTAGAGTCCGTATAGTAATTGTCTCCCACGAGCGCAAAAACCACTTTTTTAGCCAATTTCGCCGCAAAAGCTTATTTCTCCAGAAATACCTACAGGGACATAAAAAGCCATAATAAGTACAGAAATGGGTACTAACACATTATACAATTGGGCTAT
This sequence comes from Papaver somniferum, assembly GCF_003573695.1. Lineage (NCBI taxonomy): Eukaryota > Viridiplantae > Streptophyta > Magnoliopsida > Ranunculales > Papaveraceae > Papaver > Papaver somniferum. The sequence continues at coordinate 103,070,423 of NC_039361.1, read as the reverse complement.
ATTAGACACATAAATGCGTCTATCAGCCAGCCTCACCATCGTTCCAATGGCATACGATGCCAGACACATCTCCGCGCCAAAGGAATGCCAACCATGCCAGCCGCACCATCGTTGTTTGATCCCTGCTCGGTCAAACTCGCATGCGTTGCTGTCTCAAGCATGTTTGTCAATGTTAGTGATCAAAACTATAAGTCTTGATTTCTAGTCTCTTATAGCTAAGTCTCGGACTAGGATAGTAAGTGTAGTTGAGATCAAGGACTTCATGACGATTCATCATACAAGTAGAAGATCTACTCAAGGAACCGGTGGAACTTCTCGACAAAAAGATATGTGGAGTCTTGAGCTTATTTGTCACTCAAAAGTCTATCTATTCTATCTCCTACTCTTTGAGACAAAAGTCGTATGTTATATATATATATAGACTAGATTATACACATTTGGTATTTCGAGCCGAGTATACCTCTCCTATCTATATATCGAAATATGTTTGGTAAGCTTTTCGCTTCGTCCAAGTTTATCTTTACCTAGTGACGAAATTCATGAATGTTTCAATCACTTTGAAAATTTCTTTGACGAGAAATAGTGTAACAACTATATAACATCCTCTAAGAATGTTTCAATGATTGGAATGAGAGTTTAGATTACATAACCAATGGATTCCTTGAACCGAAGTTTTCTAACTTTGTTGATCAAGAGAACCGAAAGTATGGCAAGTGCCAAGTCCGCGAACTCAGTCCGCGAACTGCCGAAGTTCTCAAACCCGAGAATTTCTGCTGGAGTTGACAAACTACTTGCGTGAGCCAAGTCCGCGAACCCAGTCCGCGAACCGGCGAAGTTCTCGAACCCGAGAATTTATGCTGGAGTTTGTAAATTCTATCCCGTGTCTTAAGTCCGCGAACCTAATCTACGAACTTGAGAAGGTTTTATATCTAAAGATGAGTCCTGAAATTAATCTTAAAAGACTAAGGAATGCATTTGCAAACCGTGGCTATTAAAGTTCATGAACCGATTCGAGTGAATCAAATCATCTTTGCTTCAATTGTGTCTTGTGTAGTTACATAAGATTTCCTTGCAATTGAACAACTTTCTTAACTAGTTCATTTGAGTCAATTGAACTAGTTATTGTGAAGAAGAACATGGTTGGTATGAAACGCTCTTATGGTTAACCTATTTGGGTAGACTATTGTTGAACCAACAATGTACACGTTTGGGTGCGGTTAACAAACCTAGAAGCGTACAGTCATTTGTGTATGACAAGCTAAGTTTTCGATCTAACAGTTAAGAAATACTAGATTGAATCTAAATCAGGTTTTCATCTAACGGTGAATATTGATTGCTTTGTAACTAAGGCAAAATCCTGATTTGAAAGGATATATAAAGGAGACATCTAGTATTGTGCAAAAATAATCCCCACACCTTACGTGTGATACTATTTTGCGTGCTAGAGTCGTTTCTCCTTTAACCTTAGTTTTTCTTCTTCTAAAACCAGGTTAACGACTTAGAGACTTCATTGGGATTGTGAAGCCAGACCGATACTACTTTTATCGTAGTTGTGTGATCCGATCTTGCATCTTCTATCGTAATAGTACAATCATATTGATTGGCTTGATATCGTGAGAGTTCTCCGATAGGAAATCTATAAAAGTAATAACAAACACCTTCGTCTCATTGTTTGTGATTCCGTAACATCTTGTTTCGCTACCATACGATTAAGATTGTTGTGAGGTGATTGTTTAATTTAGGATATTCTTCGGGAATATAATACCGGATTATCAATTGGTTCCTGTTCTCCTTGATTATTATCAAAATACGGAACAAAAACTTTAGGGTTTTTCTGTGGAAGACATATTGATCCTTTGATAGACTTGTCTGTGTGAGACCGATTTGTTTATTGTTAAAGCCTGCGATTTTGAGTCGTAGCAACTCTTAGTTGTGGGTGAGATCAGTTAAGGAAATCAAGTGCGTAGTATCTGCTGGGATCAGAGGCGTAGGGAGTACAACTGTACCTTGGATCAATGGGAGACTGATTGGGGTTCAACTATAGTCCTGTCCGAAGTTAGATTGGAGTAGGATAGTGTCTGTAGCGGATTAATACAGTGTGTATTCAATCTAGACTAGGTCCCGGGGTTTTTCTGCATTTGCGGTTTCCTCGTTAACAAAATTCTGGTGTCTGTGTTATTTCTATTTCCGCATTATATTTGTTTATATAATTGAAATAATACAGGTTGTGCGTTTGAATCAATCAATTGGAAATCCGACCTTTTGTTGTTGATTGATATTGATTGATCCCTGAACATTGGTTTTTGGTACTGTCCAAGTTATTCCTTGTGTTTGATTATTGACTCGCTGATTTCTATTAGCTTGAGCGATCAAAACAAGAGAGAGATATTAACTCATTGAGATACTTTTATCTAGATTGAGTCTGACTGTCTAGTTGATTCTCTAGTAAGTGTTTTGGAGTTAGTCCATACAGTTTTCTAATCGAAATATTGGATGTTTTTGTTAGTCCCTCTCTTTTTCAATTGGTACCAGAGCAGGAAAACACGTTTAAGACGTCACAAGTATGTGTTTGTAGCGATATGACTCTATGGACAGTTGTGCTATCTCGGTGTACCACCAGTCTTTGATGGATCAAACTACTCAGGGTGGAAAGTTGCTTTGTGTGCTTATCTTCAAGCTTGTGATTTTCAAACCTGGGTACGTATTGTTAAAGGCCATAATCCTCCGTTTAATACAAAAGGCGATGTATCTATACCTAAGGATGTTGTTAGTTATATGCCTGAAGAATATCTTACTGCAATGCAAAACTCTAACGAATTAAATGCTATCAGACAGGTCGTTACCCTAGACCTTCAGCACTATGTGTCTACTTGCACTAAGTCTAAAGATGTCTGGGATATCTTAGAAACTGTATTTGAAGACAAGAGATACGTTTCTAAGAAGCATGCCATCGTTGAGGGAAATAACCCTGATACACTTTCCAGGATGATGCTTATTGGAAAGTTAAGAATTCTTGATCAAGAGATAGGGAGAACGTTCGCACTCAACGCTGTGAACAAAACAGAGACATCTTCCTCTCACCTATCCTGGGATGATGAATGTGATCATTCACTAATAGTCAATGAGGTCAAGAATTTAATAAAAAAGAATAATATATTTGCACCTACTCTGGCTGCTGAAGATAATTCAACAGAAGACAATACTTCTCAATATAACTTAGATGAGACTAACTGGTGCAATGGGTTAATTTACTGCCTGTACTTCAGATTCTTTTTCAACTTCAAATTCTGATTCAGAACTTGAAATTGATACTGAGTTGGTTGATCTCCTGAATAAAAGAGATTCTTCAAGAGAACCTTCGTCTCGAAACCTCCTTGAGGTATGTTGAATCATCACTCCAGACGAAAAATATTGAGATAGAGCATCTTAATACTAAGTTCGTCAAAACCATGTCTCTAAAGGAAAAAGAGATTAACTCTCTCATAGATGACCTAAAAAGGCTGTCTGGAAGCTCTGAAAAAGTTGCAACAATGTTGTTTGGTCAGAGATTGTCATATGTCTAGACTTGTTAGGTTAAAGTGTGGGGTGTGCACAGTCATGGGTGTATTAATCTGAGGGGTGTTGATCCATAAACAGGGTGTAACTAATCTAGTGTGTTAGTGGTCAGTTTTAGCTGATAGGATTGCGACAGGTGTCTCTAATCCGTTCGTCCTCGTTATCCTCTCTTGAGTAAATGATGGTTTAAATGTGTAAGAACAGTCCTTGCGGCTGGTTATGAAATCGAATTAATGTTATTAGTTTAGCTTAATCTCTTATTCTTCTCTCTAAGGATGGTTCTCTTGAATCATATTTCTACTTTAATTCAATTGTGTGTTAATTTTGTTGTGGAAACACAACAAAGATCCTTTGGAAACTATCATGGTTTAGGATTCAGTAGCAAAACAACAAAAGTGATGGGTTTTGCAAATCAGGAAACAATGGTTGAGTGTTGTGATAAAAAGGAGGAAGTACATGAAGACGAAAAATCCACATTGATCTGCTCATTCTGTGGACACTCAAGACATGTTAAAGATACCTGTTGGAGATTCAAGAAAAGCAACAAGAGAGTCACCAAACTTCAAACAAACATGCAAAGAGTGAGTCTGTATGAAAACAAACAGAGAAAATTCTCTATAAGAAGAAAGAAATCTGTTAGCTCAACCACCAGTGACAAGCCACGAAAAAACAAGGGAAATTAGCATTTGGCCTGTCCGTTCACCAACTGAATGGTGACGTTTACCTTCTCATACTTAACTTGGGAAATATGAGAAGTGGCGCAAGTCAATGTTCATATGTTTCCGTTTTTATGTGTATAGTCCTTTCTGTTTGGAAGACCATGTCAAGAATATCTAGGGTTTGTTATTTATAAAATCTCCTGGTACTGCTTGCCTTATTATCCTTTCTTCTTTCATGATTCTCATGTCTCATGTAACTAGAGGTACGTCCAAAAGATATGTTGTAGAAGCAGTCAATGTACATCTGTGCAAAGGAATCACTTCCTCTCGGATGATAAAGAAGAAGTCAACAACCATTGGATAAGGTTCTTCCTCTAACTATCTCTTTTCTGTGTGTCATAATAATCATTTTAGAGACATGGTGAAATCTTTCATCAACAAGAGTAATGATTTAAAATATCGAATCATTTCCTCTGATATTTCTGAAGATCTAGAGGAATTGAACGATCCCATAATCAATGGATTTTTCAATAATAAGAAGGAGTTTTCTATAGATTCCTTAAGAAAAATCTACAATGCCTAGTAAGTCTTCTTATTGGTTTAGTTGGAAGAATAACTAGTGCTTTGAATAGCGATGATTGTGACTACACATAGCTATTATTTTCATCTTCTTATTTTTAGGTTTTTGGTTTAAATTCTAAAACTATTTGGAGGACGATGTTTTGCAATATTTTTGATTTCTTATATTGCAACTTGTTACGTGATATTGCTGTTTACGCCCGTGAACTATGTTGTCCCATATTTTGTCAAAATTAAATTCGTTCACGATCGGTATTCATGTATTGATTTAAGGATGAGTAGACTATTGACATATACAAAAGTTAAGCCTATATTGTCAGTCTTTGACTGAAGATAGGTTAAAATCTTTTGTATCCAAGGTTTATTGCTATTGTATATACTTGTGCAAAAGAATGAATCCTTGTGTATTCCACGGTATTGATCTTCATTGATCCATATTTTTGTATTACCGTGAGGCTCCGTGATGTATCTTATGTTGAGCACGATACAACTAAGTTGATTATTTTTTATTAGCTTGGTTGGTTGTTCCGTGAGGTACGTTATGTTGAGAATTTAGAACTAAATTAATCATCTTCTTGGTTATTTAGTTATTACTCCACAAGTTCTCTTGTGTTGAGTATATGAACGATTAAGCCAATCACTCTCTTGTATGGTTATCTTAGTTGTTGCTCCGTAAGTTTACTTATGTTGAGCACAATGAATTAAATTGATCACTCTTGTGGTTAGTTTGATTATGTATTCCGATTAAATTAATCATGGGTTTTCTTGTGATTAATTTGATTGAGTTTTGTATATAAAAATCATTCTCATGGTTTTGGTGTCCAATAAAAATCCTTCTTTTCTCTTGAAATTAAGGTCACTCGTTGTTGTTCTTTCGGGAATGACATCAAATGGGGGAGAGTTCTTGTGAACTTGTGCTTAATGGTCATATCTTGAGGGGTGTGCGACTGTGGAATTTTAGAGGGGTTATCTTTTATCTTTAACTCCTTGATGAATGTTGTTAGCTTAGGCTATATGATTGCATCTAAATAAGATGATGTGTGTTTCTTTCTCTCAGTCATGAAATGTATCTTATGGAAATTTCATTATGATCCTGTTCTTGTACCTTTGCCAATTTTATTGTAAAATTAAAAGTGGGAGAATTAATATGTAGTTGACACTACAAATACATATGGTTTTCAGATCATTGTGTAAGGGGGAGTGGTTTTCATGTGAGATGGAGTATTGACTAAGGGGGAGTGATACATATCACCATAGTATTGTTGTTGAAGTTGTGATACAATTAGACTTTGACACTGTGTAATAATACTATGACAATGTATAACAATGATCGATACCGATGCTTTATCATTATTATATCTACGGATCTTCAACAACGGTGATGCTAAACTTACAACCTTTAGGATCATTGGAGTACTTGGAAGTGACGGAGATTTTGAGGAATGTTGAAGATTAGACATGTGGAATAAGAGCTACTAAAGTTTCATTATTTTTTTTGTATTCCATATGTATTGATAGTTTTGTCACTAAAATTGACAAAGGGGGAGATTGTTAGAGCACTGCTCGGTCAAACTCGCATGCGTTGCTATCTCAAGCATGTTTATCAATGTTGAAAAAGCGGGGGTCTAATAACACCACCCAATATTTCTCTTAGCAATCTATATGGACTAACTCCGAAATACTTTGCTAGAGAATCAACTGGACAGTCAGACTCAATCTAGATAAAAGTATCTCAAGGAGTTAATATCTCTCTCTTGATTTGATTTTTACTCAAGCTAAAAACAATAGCGAGTCTTTATCAAATACAAGGAATACTTGTACGGTACCAAAGACCAATGTCCAAGGATCAATCAATATCAATCAACAACCAAAGGTTGAATTTCCAATTGATGATCAAGAACGCACAACCTGTATTATTTCAATTATATAAAAATATAATGCCGAAAAGAAATAACACATACACAAGAAATTTTGTTAACGAGGAAACCGCAAATGCAGAAAATCCCCGGTACCTAGTCCAGATTGAATACACACTGTATTAAGACACTACAGACACTATCCTACTCCAAGCTAACTTTAGACTGGACTATAGTTGAACCCCAATCAGTCTCCCACAGATCGAAGGTACAGTTGTATTCCTACGCCTCTGATCCCAGCAGGATACTACACACTTGATTCCCTTAGATTATCTCACCCACAACCAAGAGTTGTTGCAACCCAAAATCACAGACTTGATAATAAACAAATCTGTCTCACACAGAAAAGTCTATCAAAGGATAAATCTGTCTTCCACAGATAAACCCTAGGTTTTGTTCCGTCTTTTGATATAAAATCAAGGTGAACATGAACCAATTGATAATCCGATATTATATTCCCGAAGAACATCCTAGAATAATCAATCACCTCTCTATAATCCTTCCTGACTTCACAGGCGGTTTGTCGAGGAATCACAAACAGTGACACGAAGATGTTTGTGACTTCTTTATATTTCCTATCGGAGAACTCTCACGATCTCAATCCACAATCGATTGTACTTGTACGATAGAATATGCAAGATCAGATCACACAACTATGATAAAGTAGTATCGGTCTGGCTTCACAATCCCAATGAAGTCTTTAAGTCGTTAACCTGATTTTAGAGAAGAAAATCAAAGATTAATGGAGATCGACTCTAGCGGGCGCACTAGTAGCACACAGACGTGTGGGGATTAGTTTTGCACAATGCTAGATGTCTCCTTTATATAGCCTTCAAATCAGGGTTTTGCCTTAGTTACAAAGCAATCCTTATTCACCATTAGATGAAAACCTGATTTAGATTCAAGCTAATATTTATCAACCGTAAGATCGAAAACTTAGCTTGTCACACACACTTGGATAGACGTTTACTGGGTTCGTGAATAACCATGCCCAAACGTGTACGTGTATGTTGGTTCAACATAGTAACCCAAAAGGTCAACCATATGAGCATTTCGTATTAACCTTGTTCTTCTTCACCATACCTAGTTCAATTGACTCAAATGAACTAGTTAAAGAGTTGTTCAATTGCTATGAGATCTTATGTAACTACACAAGACGCATTTGAAAAAAAGATGATTCGATTTGATTGAATCGTCTCATGAACATTATAGCCACGGTTTGCATAAAGCATTCCTTGGTAATTTAATGTTTCATGTTCAAAGCACATCTTTAGATCATAACCTCTTAAGTTAACAAACAAGTTCGCGGACTTAAGTTAATCAGTTGAGTTTTCCAAACTCAGCAGAAATTCTCGGAAAGAGAACTTCCGCCAGTTCGTGGACTGGGTTCGCAGACTGAGTTCGCGGACTTAGCACACAAACGAGTTTTGGAAAATCCAGCATAAATTCTAGGTCGAGAACTTCCGTCAGTTCGCGGACTGAGTCTGCGGACTGGGTTCACGGACTTGGCAAGCCAATTCCACAATCCTCCAGATTTCTCTTGATCAAAAAAGTTCGAAAACTTCGGTTCGAGGAATACATGGTTATGTAATCTAAACTATAATTCCAATCATTGAGACATTCTCAGAGGACGCTATGTAGCCGTTATTCACAGACCGATCCACGTCAGAGCAATTCTCAAAGTGATTGAAACTTTTCATGACTTTCGTCACTAGGTGAAGATAAACTTAATCAAAGCGAAACGCTTTACCAACACATGATTTCGAGATATAGATAGGCGAGATATACTCGGCTCGAAATATCAAATGTGTATGATCTAGTCTATATAGCATATGACTTTTGTCTCATAAGAAGTAGGAGATAGAAGAGATGGACTTTTGAGTGATAGATAAGTTTAAGTCTCCACATACCTTTTTGTTGATGAAGTTCCACGGCTCTTTGTATAGATCTTCGTCGTTGTATGATGAATCGCCATGAAGTCTTGAGCTCAACTACACTTTTCTATCCTAGTCCGAGACTTAGCTATGTAGGCTAGAAATCAAGACTTATAGTTTTATCACTAATATTGACAAACATGCTTGAGATAGCAACGCATGCGAGGTCGACCGAGCTATGCTCTAACAATCTCCCCCTTTGTCAATTTTAGTGACAAAACTATTAATACATATGGAATACAAAAAAGATAAACTTTCGTGGCTCCTATTCCAGAGTCTAATCTTCAACGTTCCTTGAAATCTTCGTCCTTCCAAGTACTCCAATGATCCCAAAGGTTCTAAGTTTAGCATCACCGTTGTTGAAGATCCGTAGCTATAAAAATGAGAGAAATCGAGATTCTCGATCATTATTATACAATGTCATAGTACTATTATGAACATCAAAGTCCAATTGTATCACGACTTTAACAATAATACTATGGTGATCTGTATCACTCCCCCTTAGTCAATACTCCATCTCGATCATGGAAACCACTCCCCCTTACACAATGATCCGAAAACCATATGTATTTATGGTGTGAACTACAATATTTCTCCCCCTTTTTGTCAATAAAATTGGCAAAGGTACGAGAACGGGATCATAATGAAATTTCCACAAGAGACATTTCATGACCAAAAGAAAGAAAACACATCATCTTAATTTAGATGCAATCTAATAGACGAAGCTAACAACATTCATCAAGGAGTTTTAAGATACAAGATAACCCCTATAAAATTTCACAGCCGCACTCCCCGCAAGATATTACCATTAAGCACAAGATCAAAAGAACTCTCCCCCATTTGATATCATTCCCGAGAGAACAACAAGAGCGGCCTTAATTTCAAAAGAAAAGAAGGATTTTTTAATTTGGACACCAAAAACCATGAGAATGATTTTCTATATCCAAAACTCAACCAAATTAACCACAAGTAAACCCATGATTAATTCAATTGGAATACTCAAACCACAAAAGTGATCAATTTAATTGAAAGTTCTCAACATAAGTAAACTCACGGAGCTACAAATAAGGTAATCATACAGAGATGACTAACTTAACCGTTCAAATACCCAACATAAGGAAAACCTTACGGAATATATGACTACATTAACCAATAGAACATGATAGTGTAGCCTTTCATATAATAAACTTTTTTGTTTGCATGGTTAATATATCTCTTGCCATGAATCAACTTTTAATCTTGCATGTTGAAGAAGCAAGTACCAACTTTTAGTTGCCTCTGAATCAACTTTTAGCACCGGGAAGCGCGTGCTTACTCCATGGAGAGCTTCTATGTCTACAACGACAGTTAAGGCATTGCTCTGTACACAAAGCTATTTACAGAAACCCATTGCTCTTGATCTTCTATGTGATTATGTACCTGATGATGATGGTAAAGATGCGGCAAGTACTTATTTAGGTTTTTTTTTCTTTTTTGTTTTCTTTAATAGTACTTACTTTTCTTTTATTGGTACTTGCTTCTTGTTTATTTATTTTTTTGCCTGTTGCAGTAATAATTGAGAATCTCCTAAAAGCTTGAAGTTTATTCCTTGGCTCCTTGCTAAGAAATGGAAGGTTGGTAACTTTCTTTATCTTGTTGTCCTTTTTGAAACATAATTTGGATTCATTTCTATGTCAAATTCTCATTGCTACTATGTAATGTATGGAAATGAATGGGCTGAAAATATTCAATCTACACAGGTTGAGGTTGTGCTATCCAATCAATGGCCTTATTGGAGAGGAAAGTACAGATTTGTGGCCTAGGATTGCAACTTGAAAGTGCAGGCTGTGCATCCATCGATTTTCGTTTGCAATGATCGCATTTCATTTCTTGTCGACTTGTCGTAGACAAACTTATGGTTGTGAAAATGTTGTTTTTACATTTTAGCATACTGAACTTATTTTGGATTGTTGTTTTGAATTTATGGAAATGTTGAACTTAAGTATGTATGCAACCTGAACTTATTTTGGATTGTTGAACATTGAACTTATGGAAATCTTGTATTATATTTTGTAATGTTTTTCGGGTAAAAACCCGGTACCAGTATTGTACCGGACCGGTACCGGAGGTACAGGTACACCACCAGGTTCAGGTACCGGTCCTCAAAAGGAGGTACCGGACAACACCAAGTATAGGGACCGGTTCCATAAGAGAACCGGGTCGTACCGGAGTATGTGCAGCCCTAATCATGCTTGTTACAGTTGCAAATGGTGAACGAACTACTAGCACTGGTAGATATGCATTTAATTGCTGGTAATTAGAGCATATAAAACTAACAGCCTTAATTTATTTTAAACAGGGATCTCCTTGAGTAATTAAGGAATAACTTTGAACAATAAAAGATAAGAGTTATTGTTCGTGTTCAAAGTATGTTGACATCTTTTCTTTGTAAATCATCTTTCATATTTACAATCTTGAATTCGATTACCACACTTCCAAACAAGTTTAGAATTGGTTCATATGTATTCCAAGACAACATGAGGAGCTAGACCCCTACACTGGGTCGACGGAGGAATCCGAATTTCATACATGGATAAAATTATTTTATTCTGTATATGACTTTTGCACTAATTAGAGTAAAATTCTAATTTTGATTAATTAGTTGTCATTTTATTTGATGAGTCATGCTTGCTTAGATATTTTGATGTCTCATACTTATGATTTACAACTAATATTTTGAGAATCTATCTTGGAAAAAATAAGAGTCCATCTTTTTATTTATTGAACTATAATTGCTGAAGAATAAATAATTGAACCTTATGATATAAATTTGGTGAAATCCTTGTCCCACTAACTCTCGCTTTTATTTATTATTTTCATCAGAGTTTGAATCTTATTTACTACAACAATTAAAAATCATACCAGTTACGGTATTTTTCAATTATGTAAACTAAGTATACCAACTAAACAAAATATATTTAAAGAGCCAATAGAAAAACTGAGTATTTTTCAGTTATGTAAAGAGCCAACCAAACAAAATATATTTAAGGGATAATTAGAGTTTAGTACTTAGGTTTTGACCAACACTAGGCTTTGGTCTAACATTTGTCCAACGTTAGGGCTTGGTACCTGGACTAGACGTTGACACGCTTTGACTGGGTTAAGTCCTAATTTCTTTTTAGTAATTATTAAAAAATTTATATAAAATATAATTATTAAAGAGTTTACTAAGGTACCCTTTAATTTTCCTAGTATTTACAAAAATATGAACTTGTTCTTTTAGCTGAAATTTATGTCTCTTTTGATTCACCACTTATCCCTTCTCCTTTACAGATTCTTGAACATCACAACCCAAAGAAACAAGACCTAGCTTCTAATTCTCTCATTGTTCACATCAAAAACACCACCAGAATCCAAAAAAAAAACCCACCAGAATATCAAATCGAACAAGATCCAGCTTCTAATTCTCCCATTTTTCACACCGAAACACCACCAGAATCAAACACTAATTCATCAACAAAACCGTAAATCAACCACCATCTTCGATTCAACCACAATCCTGCAAATCCCATCTAGATCTTACTCCGAAATCGCCGCAGACTCATCCCATATTTGTTCGAATCTTCATCCTTGTTCTCCTCCACCAAAACCCATCTCTAATATCTGCAAACAGTAAAAACCCATCTCAACTGCAACAATCGCAAAAACCCATCTCAATTTTAGTTGATATTCAATATGAATTTCAATAAAAACCCATACTGGATCGATTATATCATCAACTCCTGTCATGAATCTCAACTGAAACCCCTATTAGATCTCAGATGAAACCTTTATTGAATCGATGTCATGAGCTCAAATTGAAACCAAAAGAAGAATTGAAACCCTAATTTCAGTTTTCATTTGAAGCTGCAATTCTTCAAAACATCAAAACCCTAACTGAACTCTAATCAACTCTGCAAAAATAATAGTAAATCACATAACCTCGCCTTCTTCTTTCGTCAAAATCGAACCTTATATTTTAAATCTCTGCAACAATAGTTTTCTTCATATATTTATGTGATGGGTTTCAACGATAAAAACAAGAAGAAGAAAAAACAGCGCAAGGGTAAGGGTTGCATGGCATGTGCCAATGGCTTGTGTGGAATGCCTTGGATATAGGTTGCGCATCGGGTGCAGGTGGTAATGCCAAAATGCAAGTGTTGCATGGCATGTGCCAATGGCGCGCGTAGCGGCTTTGGCCCTAGGTTTGCACGGCTTGGCAAATTAGGTTGTAAGGGTCGCTTGGCATGTGCCAATGGCGCGTGTGGCGGCTTGGCATGCTAGGTTGCAAGCGTCCTTGGCATGTGCCAATAGCGTGTGTGGCGGCTTGGCCCTAGGTTTGCACGGCTAGGCATGCTAGGTCGCAAGCGTCGCTTGGAATGTGCTAATGGCGCGTGTGGCGGGTTGGCCCTAGGTTTGCACGGCTAGGCATGCTAGGGCTCAAGGGTCGCTTGGCATGTGCCAATGGCGCGTGTGGCGGCTTGGCCCTAGATTTGCACGGGTTGGCATGCTAGGTCGCAAGGGTCGCTTGGCATGTGCCAATGGCGCGTGTGGCGGCTTGGCCCTAGGTTTGCACGGTTTGGCATGCTAGGTCGCAAGTGTCGCTTGGCATGTACCAATGGCGCGTGTGGCGGCTTGGCCCTAGGTTTGCACGGTTTGGCATGCTAGGTCGCAAGCGTCGCTTGGCATGTGCCAATGACGCGTGTGGCGGCTTGGCATGCTAGGTCGCAAGCGTCGCTAGGAAAGTGCCAATGGCGCGTGTGGCGTCTTGGCCCTAGGTTTGTACGGCTTGGCATTATAGGTCGCAAGCGTCGCTTGGCATGTGCCAATGGCGCGTGTGACGGCTTGTCCCTAGGGTTGCACGGCTTGGCATGCAAGGTCGCAAGCATCGCTAGGCATGGGCCAATGGCGCGTGTGGCGGGTTGGCCCTAGGTTTGCACGGCTTGGCATGCTAGGTCGCAAGCGTCGCTTGACATGTGCCAATGGCGCGTGTGGCGGCTTGGCCCTAGGTTTGCACAGCTTGGCATGCTAGGTCGCAAGCTTCGCTTGGCAAGTGCCAATGGCGCGTGTGACGGCTTGGCCCTAGGTTTGCACGGCTTGGCATGCTAGGTCGCAAGCTTCGGTTGGCATGTGCCAATTGCGCGTGTGGCGGCTTTTCCCTAGGTTTGCACGACTTGGCATGCTAGGTCGCAAGCATCTCTTGGCATGTGCCAATGGCGCGTGTGGCGGCTTGGCCCTAGGTTTGCACGGCTTGGTATGCTAGGTCACAAGCGTCGCTTGGCATGTGCCAATGGCGCGTGTGGCGGATTGGCCCTAGGTTTGCACGGCTTGGCATGCTAGGTCGCAAGCGTCGCTTGGAATGGGTAAATGGCGCGTGTGGTGGCTTGGCCCTAGGTTTGCACGGCTTGGCATGCTAGGTCGCAAGTGTCGCTTGGAATGTGCCAATGGCGCGTGTGGCGGCTTGGCCCTAGGTTTGCACGGCTAGGCATGCTAGGTCGCAAGCGTCGCTTGGCATGTGCCAATGGCGCGTGTGGAGGCTTGGCCCGCTAGGTTCCAAGCGTCGCTTGGCATGTGCCAATAGCGCGTATGGCGGCTTGACCTTAGGTTTGCATAGCTAGGCATGCTAGGTCGCAAGCGTCGCTTAGCATGTGCCAATGGCGCGTGTGGCGGGTTGGCCCTAGGTTTGCACGGCTAGGGATGCTAGGTCTCAAGCGTCGCTTGGCATGTGCCAATGGCGCACCCTATGTTTGCACGGGTAAGCATGCTAGGTCGCAAGCGTCGCTTGACAAGTGCCAATGGCGCGTGTGGCGGCTTGGCCCTAGGTTTGCACGTCTTGGTATGCTAGGTCGCAAGCTTCGCTTGGCATGTACCAATGGCGCGTGTGACGGCTTGTCCCTAGGTTTGCACGGCTTGGCATGCTAGGTCGCAAGCATCGCTTGGCATGTGCCAATGGCGCGTGTGGCTGCTTGGCCCTAGGTTTGCACGGCTTGGCATGCTAGGTCACAAGCGTCGCTTGGCATGTGCCAATGGCGCGTGTGGCGGATTGGCCCTAGGTTTGCACGGCTTGGCATGCTAGGTCGCAAGCGTCGCTTGGAATGGGTAAATGGCGCGTGTGGCGGCTTGGCCCTAGGTTTGCACGTCTTGGCATGCTAGGTCGCAAGCGTCGCTTGGCATGTGCCAATGGCGCGTGTGGCGGCTTGGCCCTAGGTTTGCACGGCTTGGCATGCTAGGTCGCAAGCTTGGTTTGCATGTGCCAATGGCGCGTGTGGCGTCTTGGCCCTAGGTTTGCACGGTTTGGCATGCTAGGTCGCAAGTGTCGCTTGGCATGTACCAATGGCGCGTGTGGCGGCTTGGCCCTAGGTTTGCACGGCTTGGCATGCTAGGTCGCAAGCGTCGCTTGGCATGTGCCAATGACGCGTGTGGCGTCTTGGCCCTAGGTTTGTACGGCTTGGCATGATAGGTCGCAAGCGTCGCTTGGCATGTGCCAATGGCGCGTGTGACGGCTTGTCCCTAGGGTTGCACGGCTTGGCATGCAAGGTCGCAAGCATCGCTAGGCATGGGCCAATGGCGCGTGTGGCGGGTTGGCCCTAGGTTTGCACGGCTTGGCATGCTAGGTCGCAAGCGTCGCTTGACATGTTCCAATGGCGCGTGTGGCGGCTTGGCCCAAGGTTTGCACGGCTTGGCATGCTAGGTCGCAAGTGTCGCTTGGCATGTGCCAATGGCACGTATTGCGGCTTGGCCCTAGGGTTGCACGGCTAGGCATGCTAGGTCGCAAGTGTCGCTTGGCATGTGCCAATGGCGCGTGTGGCAGCTTGGCCCTAGGTTTGCACGGCTTGGCATGCTAGGTCGTAAGCGTCGCTTGGAATGTGACAATGGCGCGTGTGGCGCAATGATTGTGCAGCTCGAATTTGGCACGGTTGTCGTGAAGCTCAATGATTGTGCAACTCGAATTTGGCACGGTTGTCGTGAAGTGCAGCGATTGTGCGGCTTGGTTTTGGCATGGTTTCCATGATGCGCAGCGATCGTGCAGCTTGGTTTTGGCGTAGTTGCCATGGTGCGCAGCGATCGTGCGTCTTGCTTTTGGCATGGTTTCCATGATGCGTAGCGATCGTGCGGCTTGGTTTTGGCATAGTTGCCATGATGCGCAGCGATTGTGCGGATTTGGTTTGGCATAGTTTCCATGATGCGCAACGATTGTGCGACTTTGGTTTTGGCATAGCTGCCATGATGCGCAGCGATTGTGTGGCTTTGGTTTTGGCATAGGTGCCATGATGCGCAGCGATTGTGCGTCTTTGGTTTTGACATAGGTGCCATGATGCGCAGCGATTGTGCGTCTTAGGGTTCTGTGTGTCGAAACCCTAGTTCAGCATTTGAAAAAAGATACCCTGGTAATTTTTACATAAGTGCATTAAATTTTCTAATAAATGTGTTTAGCGTCACCGGTGACGTCATGCTATGCGTAAGGTTTTACGATTTTACCCCTTGTCTAAAAACTACCATAAACATAAAGTCCCCTGCTTAGCTTGGAACAGGGGCCTTGTTGCAAGGTAAGCATAAGATGGTGACAGACGAGGATAGTACTGAGACAGTAAGTCGTGAAAAAGGTCTAAGGAGACTTGTCTGACCTTTTTCGAGATCTAAGTAGAATTCGCAATCCTTGCATCTGGTAGCTTTGTATAAATCCCAGTCGTTTATATATCTTTGTGGTCAGGCTTTGGAGCGCGAGGCTGAGTTGCTAGCATATATTTGGTGTGAAAGGGACTTGTCAGTATTAATGAGCCTGGAATGGGCGTGGGCTGTTTGGCAGAGCATGGCGTTGGAAAGCATGGTGTTGGAAAGAATGGTGTGGCGCGGATTGGTAGCTGGCGCGGGTTGGGAAGCTGGCGCGGATGGAGTGCTTGGTGGGACCAGTGTTAGCAAGGAGGGTGCGTGCGTTTTTGGAAGTGACCAAGCTTTCTATTGCTGGCCCGGCTGCTTTTCTCCACGTACGGCTTTGAAAAGGGAATCCTTTCCCTATTCGAAGTCCCCTCAATTATCACGCCTATATATATAAGAAGGGTGTTCTCCTTTTATCTTGCACCTTTGTTCTTCCATACCTTCGCGTTAGCGGCAGAGTGACAAGGAGAGTCAACATTCCAGGTATGTCTTCCGACGCTTCTTCTTTAACACTTTATATATTTTTGTATGCTAGTACGAAAACTCTTAGTTGTATATACGTTTCGTATGAACCCATAGAAAATATTGTTCTTCCATGTCTTCATAGAATCGAGTCATAAGTGTGATTCTTATGAACCCATAGACTTTTCGTCATGAATACTGCGGCAGTATGTTTATGAAAACCTAGTTGCTTAGGGTTTCCTTTGGCTATGTATGGGTGATAATTTCTTCTCGTCTTCCCCTTTTGGAGCAGATATCTTGTTACCAAATCACCATAAGAAACTCCGACAAGATGTCACCTGAACAAAGTCTTGCTTCACCAAAAGACGTTGGTAACTCCAAACCAAACACGGATGATAACTTCTTCACAAATCCCCTTGCCGCAGCCCGGAAAAATCATCCAAATTTCGTGCCAATTTTTTTGATCGGTTCGGATGATGAAAGGAGGACCCGTTCAGTCCGACCAGAGAGCATAATACGGTTTTGTCTTCACAAAGGGGTGTACTCTGCTTCCCATATTGATTTCAGAATGTGTCAAATCCCGTTGCGCTCCTTTGATAAATGGATTGAGTTTATGGTGAGCCAGGAACATATAAGTGCTAATTTGACTCGAGCACAGATCATTGATGTTGTTAGGGCTTCCGCAAATCTTCAAATTAGGAAGGACATCCCTGGTTTAGTTGCTTTTATCTCCAAATGGTGCCCGGATACTCACACAGTCGTATGCAGGTGGGGTGAAATGATATTTTCCCTAGAAAGCGTGACCCTTCTGCTGAATCTTCCCGTAACAGGAAACCTTAATATCCAATTGTTAGAAGATGAAGAAAAGATGCGAGCTGATCTTGTTGCGAAGTCGAAAGATTTCGTTCGGAAAGAGAACGAAAAGTTTTTTTACGGCTGGTGGGTGTCCCAATGGTTCCCGGATGAGATGGAACCGAGTCAAAAGAGTAGTACACTTCATGTTGCGGCATTTTTGGCTCTCTGGTTATCTAGGGACATTTTTGATGACGGTTCCGGTAAGAAATAGATAAGACAAGAGCTTCTGGCGATTGTCGTAAGGTTAGCGAGAGGTGAAGTTCTTCCCATTGGCAGCCTGTTCCTTGGTTCTCTGTATACGCATCTGGATCACTTGGTTGCGGATATGCGTGTTTTGAACGGTTTTATGAAAGTGGAATCGTATGTCCATGTTGCTTTCCTTCAAGCATGGTTTTGGGAGCATTTCGAGAAGTATGCTCCGAAACTGTTACCTTCGATTCCCGCGAGCTGGGGTGGCTCTAGAATACTCCGATGGGTGACAGGCGCCCAACAGATGGATTGAACTTGGTTGGGTTCCTTGATAAGTTGCATGAAGTCAGTTTTCGCCTGTGGGCCGGTGCATGCATCCGTGGTTCAGGTTAACACCTTTGCTTCCGCTCCGAATATGGATTTGCTTTCCGAAGATAACCTGAGTGTTGATGAATATTTGTTTATGCGGAGTCGCATGCCTAGTTACATGTCGTCTTTCTTTAGGGGATCGTTCTAAGTAGCTTCTTATAATATTGATCGTGCTGCTCGTCACATGGGTTTCGACCAAGGGGTCCCTCTTGCTCGTCAGCCGGTTGTTCCTAAGAATTTGTTGCTTGTTGCTCTTAATGCCAGCGTTCTTGAACCGGGTAGAATCTACCCTTCTTTCCTTCGAAAAGAGTTCCTTCGACGGTTTTCAAGTATAGTGAGTTCTGGCAAGATGAGTTCCTTATTATCCGTGGTTTTGTAAACCATATGGTGGTGAATGCCCGTTGTAGACCCACTCCTGAGGTTTTGGCAAAGCATCCAATGTTGAGAAATCCTCCGGCAACTAAGCAAAAATTGCCTGAAAATGTGGACAATCCCAGGTGAAGGAACGGAGGACGAAGAACCGCGCTGGTGGATTCCGATCGGTTTTGACAGACCCGACGACTCCCGTGTCTTTCAACTCCTCCAATATTCAGGTAGGTGTTGCGTATTTGATGGTTCAACTAAGACGTGTAGATTTTTATTTCGTTTCTGAATATTTGCATCTTGTTTCCACCAGGGTTTCTGTAGTGTTAACGCCTTTACTGCACTTGCTCGTCGTCAGGAGACAACAACTTTTTCAAAAGAGGTCAGCAGTGTTGAGCCCTCTCGTGATAGGGAAGAGTCAGAGAAAGAGAAGAGTTCAGAAGATGAAGGAAGTTCTTCTGACAGCGGCACTGGCTCTTTTTCGGGAAGTGGTTCGGTAAGTCTTGCACACGTTTTCTTTTCCCTTTTCTTTTTTTTTCGAAGAAAAATGTCTAACTCAAGATTGCAGGAAGGATCTGAGGAAGGGTCTGATTCTGGAGACGATTCTGAGATAGAGGTTCGTGAAGATTTGCCTCAAGCTGTGACTGCTACTGGCGCCTTGGATATGGAAGTTGATCAAATGAAGAGCATGGACACGACTCGAAGAGCGAAGGATGTTCCGATGACCGTTAATGCAAACGTGAAAGAGAACCCTTCGCCAGTCGTGGGTATGGTTTCAGGTGCCCCTTTCGATCCCCCGTACTTGGTTCTTTACCCAGGTCATTTGTTGGTCGGCGGCTTCAGTGTGCTAGCTAAGTACGAGGTGTTGTATACCAAGATCGGGGAAAGACATGGACACATTGCCACGCCCAAGAAGATCACCAGTCGATTCTCACTGGTCAAACGTGTGGAAGAAATCATGTCTTCAGTCGAGGACATGTGCGAGGTGACTGTCCATACTGTTTCTGAGGACGTCATCACCAGTTGGAAGTATCATCATGATATGTGTGTAGAGAACGAGTTCAAC
Organism: Papaver somniferum; assembly: GCF_003573695.1. Lineage (NCBI taxonomy): Eukaryota > Viridiplantae > Streptophyta > Magnoliopsida > Ranunculales > Papaveraceae > Papaver > Papaver somniferum. The sequence continues at coordinate 103,050,802 of NC_039361.1, read as the reverse complement.
GTTCCATGGTTCGTCAAGGGCTTCGCTGAGATCCAGAAATTGAAAACCGCAGTAGTCGAAAGTCTTTCTGCGGATGAAATTGCACAACATGAGGCAGAAATCGAAGAACTTTCCAAGAAAATGACTCTGAAAAGAGAGGCTCTCGAAGATGCAAGGGTGGCTTTCTCCAAGAAGAGCAGACCCCTGTTGGAAAACTTTCCCTGAATGTTTCTCTGTCCTTTTCAAACTTTTGCTTAGTTTTTTTTGAAAGGCACACAGGGTGTCTGGTTTGAAGATTGAATGATTTTTGATAGACGGTTGGTATTTTTGAGAATACCGGATTATTTTTGAAATGAATGGTTTTAATAGTATTACTCTGATTATGACTTGTGAATAGGATATCGTATCTATGAAAGTGTGTATCGGTAATTGTCACAAGATAAGCACAGTATGCCGGTTTTCGTCGAGAATCCTAAAATAATGAATTGTATATTTCTCCCAATCTAGACTTACTCAGTTTTCTGGGTCTCCTGATGAAAAAGGGATCCTACGTATGTAAGCTCGATTTTTCTGGGGAAGCACCACGGCGATTGTGGAAAGTCCCCTGTCGTTTTGAGTCACTTGATGACTGGATCATTTGCTTTCGATTTTTGTTGAAGTCCCAGTCCTCTCTTGCGGTTTGCGACTGGTAACCAGGTTGTCTGGTAGTCGAGTTTTGGATCCCTGAACAGATCGCTTGCTTCTGCTGTCCTGATGCCTGGATCGAAATATGAGATCGAGGATTGAAAACTGAAATTGTAACCCAAAGATCAACCCTCCCACTGTGGTCGCCAATTGTCTATGGGTGAAAATCGTTTCTACTGATTTTGGTAATTTCAGTGGGTGAGTGAGAAATAGATCTAAACCCTAAACAAATGTACTACAGGGAGTACTTTAGATTCGAGAAATCAATCTATACAAATCTTTCCTAAACCAAGAAATGGTCGTTCCGGATTTGCTTCGGTCACAAAGAGGAGGAGAAGGGCTGGTTTAGGGAGGGAAGCAAAGAGAGTGTTGAGACCAGAGCAGTTGTGGAAGAGTAGTACTTGACTTGTATCAGAAAGTGAAAGCTTTTGAGAAAGCTAGCCATAGTTGCTTTTCTGAGTGTTGTATTTCTCCTGACCTAAAACCTGTTGTCTTGGTGGAAATAGGTAAGACCTATTTATAGAAGTCTAAGTGAAATGTACTCTGGCCTCATAAGAAAAAGAAACGGATGAGTTAAATGGGAAGAGGTGGTAACGCCTGGTATTGATGGAATTTGATGGAATTTATATTCCATAGTGAAAGAGCGTTTCACCATTACTTCCTGCATTTACTAACCGTTTTATTCTTAATACACTGTCTTGAAACGAGCATTTGTGTATGCCGCACGCTGTAAACCGCCAAACCAAAACCCTAAAGAGCATCCCCCAGTTAATGACATGTATTGATGTCTCGAGTGTTTTAGTGGAAAACGTGTAGCATGTCGCTGGTGTTTGATAATTTGAGCTTGAGAGATGTGTCGTCTCAGTGGCGACCTTCGACGGTCGAGATTTTGCATCTTGAGAGGAATCGCGACCTTTGATGTAGGCGTGGCATGCCAAAGTGCAAGGGTTGCATGGCATGTGCCAATGGCTTGTGTGGAATTCTTTGGCTGTAGGTTGCGCATCGGGTGCAGGCGGTAATGCCAAAATGCAAGTGTTGTACGACATGTGCCAATGGCGCGCGTAGCGGCTTTGTCCCTAGGTTTGCACGGCTTGGCATGCTAGGTTGCAAGGGTCGCTTGGCATGTGCCAATGGCGCGTGTAGCGGCTTGGCACTAGGTTTGCACATCTTGGCATGCTAGGTCGCAAGCGTCGTTTGGCATGTGCCAATAGCGTGTGTGATGGCTTGGCCCTAGGTTTGCACGGCTAGGCACGCTAGGTCGCAAACGTCGCTTGGCATGTGTCAATGGTGCGTGTGGCGTCTTGGCCCTAGGTTTGCACGGATAGGCATGCTGGGTTGCAAGCGTCTCTTGGCAAGTTCCAATGGCGTGTGTTGCGGCTTGGCCTTAGGTTTGCCGACTTGTCATGCTAGGTCGCAAGCGTCGCTTGGCAAGTGCCAATGGTGCGTGTGGCGGTTTGGCCCTAGGTTTGCACGACTTGGCATGCTAGGTTGCAAGCGTCGCTTGGCATGTGCCAATGACGCGTGTGGCGGCTTGGCCCTAGGTTTTCACGGCTTGGCATGCTAGGTCGCAACCGTCGCTTGGCATGTGCCTATGGCGCGTGTGGCGGCTTGGCCCTAGGTTTGCACGGCTTGGCATGCTAGGTCGCAAGCGTCGCTTGGCATGTGCCAATGGCGCGTGTGGCGGCTTGGCCCTAGGTTTGCACGGCTTGGCATGCTAGGTCGCAAGCGTCGCTTGGCATGCGCCAATGGCGCGTGTGGCGGTTGGCCCTAGGTTTGCACGGCTAGGCATGCTAGGTCCCAAGTATCGCTTGGCATGTGCCAATGGCGCGTGTGGCGGCTTTGCCCTAGGTTTGCACGGCTTGGCATGCTAGGTCGCAAGCGTCACTTGGCATGTGTCAATGGCGCGTGTGGCGGCTTGGGCCTAGGTTTGCACGTCTTGGCATGCTAGGTCGCAAGCGTCGCTTGGCATGTGCCAATGGCGCGTGTGGCGGCTTGGCCCTAGGTTTGCACGGCTTTGCATGCTAGGTCGCAAGCGTCGTTTGGCATGTTCCAATGGCGTGTGTGGCGCAATGCTTGTGCAGCTCGAATTTGGCACGGTTGTCGTGAAGCGCAATGATTGTGCAGCTCGAATTTGGCCCGGTTGTCGTGAAGCGCAATGATTGGGCGGCTTGGTTTTGGATGGTTGCCATGATGCGCAGCGATTGTGCGGCTTTGGTTTTGGCATAGTTGTCATGATGCGCAGCGATCGTGCGGCTTGGATTTTGGCATGGTTGCCATGATGCGCAGCGATTGTGCGGCTTTGGTTTTGGCATAGTTGCCATGATGCGCAGCGATTGTGCGGCTTTGGTTTTGGCATAGTTGCCATGATGCGCAGCGATTGTGCGACTTTGGTTCTGGCATAGTTGCCATGATGCGCAGTGATTGTGCGACTTTGGTTTTGGCATAGTTGCCATGATGCGCAGCGAATTTGCGGCTTAGGGTTTTGTGTGTCGAAACCCTAGTTTAGCATTTGAAAAAAGATACCCTGGTAATTTTTGACATAAGTGCAGTAAATGTTCTAATAAATTTGTTTAGCATCGCCATGACGTCATGCTATGCGTAAGGTTTTACGATTTTACCCCTTGTCTAAAAACCACCATCAACACCTCCCTATGAAAAAATAATATTGAAGCTATACTCAACAATCTTCATGTGAAAGGTAAAAAAAAGGAGTTGGTTCTTTTGTTTGTAATCCAAACTCATTTATGGTTTAGACATCATTTGATTGAATGTGCGTTCGACATGCGAGGCAAATGATCATAATTATCATATTCCGATAAGCAAAGTATTCAAGAAGAAAATTTTATTACATTGAATCAATGGAACAAAAAAGATGAAATAAACAAACATGAAGAAATGCGAAAATTGAAAAGAAGAAAAATAGTATTTTAATCTAAATTGATTTACTGTAATAGAGTTTTAAGGATCCCATGCTGATGGAATTTATATATACTATATTCAAAACCAATAATAAAATTTAGAATTCTAATAAATTAATTATCCTCATTGGTATCAAGACAACCCACATTATTTTATATAGACTTCTGATAGAGTTTCTGTAGAATAGTTACATGTAACCCACATATGCCACTGGAAGAATGCAAAAGTACAAATCATTAAGAAATTGATGTCGTTATTCTTCTTTACTATAATCAACCAGTACGCTTTGGATGAGCCGATATAAATGGTATTCAAGTCATAACAAGGCAAGAAACAAGTCTTAGATGTGCTTTAGGTCTAAAAATCGACTTTTTACGCCCAGGAGGTCGACCATGGTGAATATATGGCCTCAACCATGTCCGATAATACCTATAACCTCACAAAATAAGTAAAATCATCACAAGTTTTTCACACACTACTTAGAAAAACAAAATAAATAACACACTAGCTTAATGAACTTCTCTTTTTCCTTTTATTTTCCAACAAAACATTTTCATCTATATATCTCAAACACAAATATCCATTTCAATTAATATTAGTAACAGAAAATCCTTGACCACAACAACTTGTTACAAAAAATTATTGTAACCATGTCATCGCAGAGAAGCTATATACGATCTATATAATTCGTTACTTACTTCGAAAATAAAAATTGAATACATAATTCATACTAGTATAAGAATAAGTTTAGATCATCTTTACCAAATGTAGACAAAAATACATAATAAAGGATTCAAAACTAACTCTAGTAATGTTTTCAAGTTAAGGAAATTAAAACACGTGATTGTTTACGCCAACAAGTACTCGTCGGTAAATTGGCGTGTCGGTTACGATTTTTCACTTTCCATTTCTTAGTTGATACAGGTACCCCTACCTATAACATAAGTATTATATTTTTAAAATGATTGTATAACAATTAACAACATAACTTTGCAAGTGATATAGCCAAATCCATGAGGAAGACTTATTAATAAATTGGCACATGTATAGTAAAATGGATATCATGACTAAACACTTTTTATAATAATAATATTTCGGAAACAACAATAAAAATTTGAACTTTAATAAACCAATTACCCTTCTGGGAATCAAGATAGCGCACATGGTTTGTCGCAAAATTATGAGAGAGTTTCTGTTGAAGAAATACATGTAACGACATATGCTATTGGAAAAATGTATATTGTATTTTGTGCAAATCATCCGGTTCATGTTATTAACAGTAGGATATAACATATTCCCATATAATTCATATTAGTTTTGTTTTCTAATATCATATGTTTCAAAGAAAATAAAAATACTTACATTTTTTGGATTAAATCACCCTAAATACCAGCACAAGGTATTCATATTTCTCACTTTACTTGAAAAATAAAAGAAGTAACGTAAATCACCAACTATATCATCCTCCTGTTCACCACTCAAATATTTTCATATCTAACGAACCCAAAACAACAATAGTAATGAAATACCTTTCGCGCACATTTCATCAATATATACTTTATTGTAAAACTTTAATGTACCTTCTAATTACACAACGGTTAGGTATAGACTGGATAACCCATTATTTCATTTGTGGAATCAAAATAGTAAATTTAATTGTTCAAACAAAGTCGTACAAATATAAGACGAAGTTGTAACCATGTCTATCTAATGTAAAAAATACAATTAATTCAAGAGAAGGAAATTAAGAACACTTGGGTAACAAATTTTTCTTTCTGTTGGATGAGACGGTTCATCTTCAATGTATACATTGATTAGAGGATTTGGTAAAATTTTATCAAATAATATAAAACATATGTTCACAAGATGAAAATTATTTTGTTAACGTTTTCTAGGTAAGATGTAAGTAGGTAAGAATTCAACTTCGTTTATAAAGTAATGATATGATGAAAAATGACGAGGTTACCTATTACACCATAATATTTTCGTATCAACCTATACAAACATACCTTATGCAATTCTACTAAAAACATAATGTTCAATGACTTACTTCAACAACGTGTAATCTGGTAAATAATCAGAGTTCGAAACCAAACTAACTATGGGATCGTCACCAAGTGAATTAACGTACGTGCAAGTGCACTTAATTAATTATAACTGAAAAAGTAAATATAATTCAAAAATAAACTAATTACACGACACACAAGACTTTGTTGACGAGAAAAACTGCTTGGCATAAAAACCCCGGGATCTAATCCAGCTTTTGAGTGCTCTCGGAATAAGATGCTATACAAATTGACCGCCGCAACATCTTACAGTTGAGATCAAGTAAACTACTCATATTACTTAGTTCCTTTATATCCATGCGCCTATAACCAAACTAGTCCACACACGTGAATCCCAAGACAGAGTCCATTATTTTGGATCGTTGCACCCATTGTGAAACCTTCTGCTCTCAACTCATTTGATTGTAACCCTAATCAATAAAGGACTAAATCTGCTTCAGTAACCAACTCACTTGTCAATCTCCCAAATCACTATTTTTATCATAGATATAGTAGAATAAAGGATATGATATTTATTTACTATAAACTCATGTGGTACTATCCTACTGATCTCAGACCGATTCAGCCAGTACCCGACCGATTCAGGCACCTATTCCAGTAGTACTATCATACTGATTCAGACATATGTGTTACCTTCGTTACGTTGTTATTGATTTAAACCTTGATAAATGGTTGGATCTCTCAATGACCCACCCTAATACTCCTGTTAGATCAGATTTGTTAATAGGTTTTTGGATTTATTTCCAAACAAAAAATGAACATCTGACCTTGTTATGAACCTCTTTTTATCTTTGCTTCGGATACATGAAATTGTTAGAATTTAGTTGAGGAATTTCTATTCTAACTCTTTAATTATCTTTGCCTTTGATAATTGTAAGACAAATAGATCATTTCGTTCGACCCAGTCGATTCAATCATTTACCGATCCCATCTTAGGTTTTTTATTTTCACTATAATTTAGGGTTTTGATGAAATAAAAGAAAGAAAGAAAGAAAACAATCCAAATACCAACCAATAGAATAATAATATTTTTCAAATATTTACGCTAAGAATGGTGTTTATATGCTTTGTACCTTGATATAGCAAAAACTGAGTCCAAATTTGTGCACCTCTCATAAACCGGAGTGCACATTACGGCCTTTGGTTACTACTTTTTCAATAGATACAACTATATAGTCCCTTTTGTGGTTTTGACTGCCCTTTGTGGTGCTTTCTCAACTTGTTGTTTGAATATAATTCCATAAAGAACTTCCAACTTCCTAAAACAAAAGGGTCGAAAGTTAGGTTTGGAAAAGTGCTTGAAAGTGACTGCCAGAAGTAAACTATTTTATGTCAAATAAAATACATAAATTATTTTTTCTTTTGACTTCTGCCTATGGTATCCGGACACTCTTGAAAGTGACTCCGATAAGTAAATCATGACACTGATGAAACTGGTTGTCAAGATAGCCTCCAAATTCCCACACACATTACCTTAGATTCGAATCATATACCCATCTCCCTCTTGTTTTTGCTCACTGCCCTTTGTAATTCAACGAGATAAGTCATGATATGATCACGCCTCCAGAAGAGGAGTCAAAGATATAAGAGTCAAAAATTATGCTTCAGCGTCAGGTTCAAGGTTCATCCTATAGCATTCTTGTTTTTGTGAATTTGTAATCTATCAACTCATATACCTTTCTTGTTCTTATGAATTTTTAATCCAACAATTCATACTTTACATAGCCAAAACTAGCTTAAGGAAAGTATCAAATGAACGATAAACAATCAAACAAACCCCAATAAAATAAAATAAAAATGATAAATTATGAGACGGTATCAAATGAAATTAAAAATTAAAACGGTGGTGCTATTCATCTCCCTATTTTCCACCTCCTTACTCTGCTCCCTCCAATCTAAACTCCACATTTAGAAAATGTTGAACCCCATCTGTACCTGAATGTGATTCAAATTCTATATGTGTGGTATACATTGGAGGGAGCAGAGTAGGAAGGTGGAGAATAGGGAGGTGAATAATATTTCCATTCAAAACAATAAACTTCAAAAAAATTAAAAAACTTAATGGTGGGTTTGTTTGTAGAATTCACAGTTTCCAGGAATTTATAATCCCATGGAATTATAAATTCTGGGATTCACGTAAATTGTGTGTTTGGTAACTTAATTAGAATTCCTAGGATTTATAGAGTTTTTTTGTATGAAAGTCTTTGTACCATTTGACATTACCCCAAATCTTAAAATTGCATATATATATATATATATATATATATATATATATGGGATTAGAGTTTAAAAAAAGTGGGTCCATAAATCCTTTGATAAGTTTTCCAGCAAATCTTAGGGGGGAGGGATCGGACTGGAGGATTTGCTGGAAAACTGAATCCTGTAGGAAACGTGATTCCAAGGATTTGAGCAAAAAAAACATATAAAGAGAAAACATAATTCTACCAAATTTCCTGAAAATTCCACCTTTAAAATTTTACATCCAAACCCATCATAAAATTATGAGATGGAGACGAGAGAACTCTAGACAGGACAAGACCCAGCCACGCCCTGATCCACATTCTCGATACAAATTTGTTCAGTGTCAAAGAGGAGTCCCAGATTACCCCGCAGCATTTTAGATTCGAATCTTTTTTTATTGTTTTTACTCGCTTTGTATTTCAACGAGATTTACACTCTTCTTTGTTTCTGGAGTGGTGGTATTTCAATCCTCTCACAACCTCCTCCCACCATTACCAACACCAGTAAGAAGAAGAAAGCTAAAGGAGGTTCATGAATTCTAATGATCTCCCATGACCCAGTCGATTCAGACTAAATTATTAACCTTCACCATTTCTCAGAACAACTACTCCCTCCGTCTCTAAAACATAGGCAGGTTTGTGTGTACTCAAGAAGAAGAAGGTGAAGTTGTTTTCAGCTTTGAACCTTTTATACTTGCTGTTGAATTTGAAAGATATATCATCAGCTCAATCAATGGATATATCTTGTGGATTTAGTGAATCAGGTATTACTAGTGTTAAAAGACATGTTATTATTATTGCTATTAGATGTTCATTTAGGTTACAAGTGTTTAATTGGAAAGATTTTAGTTTCTCTTAGGGTTTCTTGTGCTGAGGATAAAACCTACAGAAAGAGAAGTGATGGGTTTTTACTGGTTTTTGAGATTTAGTTTATGTGTAATCAAGATTATGGTGATGGAGGTGAAGAGATGATAGGTAATTGAATTTAGAGAATTTTGTGTCGGCTGAATTGATAGATGATGGTGGTGCCAAGCAGCAGGACTTGATGATCATTCATTCAGGTAATTATATCAGTTCAACAAGTTAAATCATTTTTGCTTGAATATATATGTGTTATGGATTGTGAGGTGATTTGCTTTATTTTGTTTGAATTGCTTGGGTTGAAGATAAACATTTATTGGATGTTAGATTGTGTTCCTAGAATAATGTTAACTTCAAGTGACATGTATAATGAAGAGGAAGAGTGCAACATTTTGTATGCATGTATTCCAATTTCCCATGGAAACTGTCCAACCTTTATGCAACTTTGCAGACCCAGAATCGCAGATTATGACAATCTGGTGCAATTCTTCTCTGCTATAAAGAAGAACTTTATGGTTTTTAGTTGAGAAGATTAGGAACTTACTTCTGTGGACCAGTAAAATATCATTTTCGTGTAAATTTCCCTATAACTTCCGAGATGACTTCAAACTATAAAATGCCACTCATTTATGTCTAAATATATTTTTTTTTTCTTTTTCTTTTTCTTTTTCTTTTTCTTTTCCAGGGTATCGACAGATACTCCCTGCTGTATATCTGTTTCCAAGATGACAATTACTGGAGAACCAGTTGACAAGCTTTTTGTATGGGGTCACTCAGTGTGTGCTCTAAGTAACATACACCTGAATGAAGTTCTGGTATTTGGTGGTTTTGTTGGCGTAGAAAAGCATTATCGAACCGAAACTGGTACTTTGAAGGCAATATATACCACACTTGGGTCACACATCATTGGTAGTCGGGGAATGTACTATTTTTGTTACCGGAGGAAGGGAAGATCCTACAGAAATTCTTAATGAGATGTTGCTGGAGTGTACAGGCAGTAAGTTCCATCATAGGTGACATTTAATACTTCCGTTGTCATATGATTAAGTAGTAGGGTTGCATAATTTCTTGCAACAAATTCTGCCTCAATAAGATTACATATTAGACTGTTTTTCATTTAGTAACCAGTTTACCATCTCCGGATTATTTTCTGAAATCCATACCAGTTTACCATCTCCGTATTATGTCTGAAAGCCATGTAAACTTTAAACATTTACCAATTACTATACCACCTGATATTTCCTTCCACCTTTCAATTCAGTACTGTAGTTTTTCCTCAATCACTTTTATTAATTGAAAAATATATAAACTATGTTACACAGGCACCGTCATGCAGCTGCAGTTGTAGGTTCTATATATGTATTTGATGGTCTTAACAATGAAACAATATATTCTACCACGCGTGATTTGGGCGTGGAAAATTTGCAGTGGAGTGAGGTAAGCATCCAGCGAGAACTACCATCTGGTTGTCATTCCGATTCAATGGTCTTGAATGGGTTTCATTTTCTTATGTTTGGTGGATATGATGGTGAAAAAGCTATAGAAGACCTTTACAGTTTTGATACTAAAACTTGCATGTGGATGAAGAAGAAGACGGCAGGGAGAACCCAGTCTCCAGGGTTCACCCGTACTATGTTTGTCTATAAACATTTTGTTGGCATTCCCGGGGATGTGCTGTCAAGCAACATTTTGAAGAGGTGGCGTTACTTGATTTGCGTCTTGGTTTACTGAAGCATGTGACAAACTCTGTCAGCAAGCACCTCCTTGTTTGTAGCACAGTTAATGTTGTCGATGATGATCTTGTTAGCATCGGTGGTGGGGACATCATGTTATGCAGGCTGGTAAAGATGAATGGACTAAGTTTTTACAGGCACAGTTTGAATCCAGAAGTGGTGAATGGAACTAATATTATAAGCAATCCTCGATCTGACCAAGATTAAAATGGGTAATGGATGACTTAACAAAAGGTGTCAGATGGTCAGTGGGAAAGGGAAAAGATATTTCAGTATGGAAGGATGTATGAATAATGAATCTTATATTCAACAACATAAAAACCCGAAGATAGCAGATCTTCTTGTTTAATGGTGAGTGGCAAATCCTGGAGCATGTGTTGAATTATTTCAGTATCCATGAGATACCAGTTGTAAATGGTGGTGAAGACAAAGATGATATGAAGTGGATCAACTGCTGGAAAATTTTCAGTATCTTCTGCTCTTCATTTCATCAGAGAGAAGCATCCAGTTTTGTGCTCCAGATGATGCTAAGAAATCAAGAGGGTTCAAGTTGGTCTCAAGATGTTATTTCTGTAAGAATTCTGAGGAAAATTTGGATCATATTCTCTGGTACTCTTCATACAGTGAGTTGATTTGGTCTTGGCTTGGAGGCATTTTTCATTTTCTGAATCCCAAATCCTTTTCTGATGCGCTGGATTTTCCAAGTCATAAAAATAAAGCAGTTAAAGAGGTATGGTTATTAGCTACCTTTATAACTATGAGGGAATTATGGTTTACCAGAAATAGAGTTCTGTATGATGGTGGGGTTTTGCAAGGAGGAAGATGTGCCTTCAATGAACTCTTTGACTGATGAAATGGGTTGTTCAAGTGTTGTTTTGCGCTCCACGTATCTTGGTCTTCCTTAAGGTGCAAAATCAAGAGCTAGGAGCAAGTGGGATAAGGTGAGTGAAATTTGTAAAGGCAGATTCTCTACCTGGAAAAGAGGGCTCCTAACTGAAGGAGGTACACCCACTCTCATTAAAAGTGTGCTCTTTCAGTTTGCATATGTATTATTTCTCTCTCTTTCTTGCCCCTCAATATTATCAAGCAAATTGAGCAAACTATTTGCAATTTCTTGTGGGATGATGCAAATGGTGGTAACAAACACCATTGGGTTGGTTGGAAGATCCTTTATAAACCAAGTTCTAGAGGCGTTTTAGGTATTAAAAGACTAAATCCTATGAACAAAGCTCTTCTAATGGAATGGTGGTGGAGAATTGGCAAGGAAAAAGATGCTGTATGGGCCAAAATTATCAAGGAAAAGTATGGGAATAGAAACTCTATTTGGTAAACAGAGAGAGCCAATGACCCTTAAGGTGTGAGTCGGTGGAGGGATATCAATTCTGTTGCTGACACTTTCTTTTGGATGGTGCATTTCAAGATTATAAAAGGCAATACCATTCGTCTTTGGGAAGACAAACGGTGCTCTAGTAGTATTCTGGCTGCTATTTGTCCATTGTTGTGTGCCATAACTTCAGTAAAATATCTTGGTTGCTGAGGCTAGAGTTTTGGATGAGACTGACGTGAAGGCGCTTCATGAGGGCGATGTTCAGGAGCTGATGGTGTCACTTTCCATCTTGGAGACTATACAACTTCTCTTGGAGGACGCAGATGGCTTGGTATGGATTGGCCATAAAAGTGCTGCTTTCTCTTAGAGCTCAGCTTATGCAAATCAGGTCAACGAAATTGGTTGTGATCCCTTCTTCCCCAGAAACAGAGTTTGGTCAATGAACTGGCCATTTAAGCATAGTTTTTTTCTGTGACTGGCTATCCTAAATCGTCTTCCAACACTGTCGAACTTGCAGAGGAGAGGCTCAGCTTTGATTTCTACTGATGGGACTCTGATTATCAGTGTTTGCATTCTGTGTGGGCAGTGCGAAGAGGAGATTAATCATTCGTTAGTCAACGATGCTGAAGCACATGCTAGATCTAAACACGGGTTCGCTAGAAAATAAAATATGCTAAACTAGCGAAGGACATAGTAAAAAAGTTAGGTGGCTAGATCTTGGAAAAAAGTTTTTTTCCTTGTGAAGATGGCCGTCATATTTGTTTACTCCTGTTACTGTAAAGTCCTATACTTTATTTGTTAACAAAAGAAAACATGCTTTGAAAGATGGAATTGATTTTCATGATGGTGTTCATCATTTAGAACCAGCCAAGGATGAGAGGACAGTAAATCTTCTGTTATGATGGCTCTATAGTTGAAGATGAAGTAGCTAGTGTCTGCAAAAACCTAAGTCTTCCCAGAAGATAATGGTTGAAGCTGTTGGTTAATAAAGCACAGGGGTTACCAGAGAACTTGCTGGAGCAGATACCCACAAGGTTTGTCGGTTAGCAAAGGTGGATTTGATGTCTATTTTATATAGCTGGGTAGTTTTCTGCATATTATAGTTCTTCCTATGTTTTAGTTTTTACAGTTGCAAATAATAACTTTCATTTCAGATGGGAACGACTGGGGGACATTGTGGTACTTCCGGTGACATCATTCAAGGATCAACTGTGGGAGTCACTGGGGGAGGAGTTTTGGCTCACAAATACTCTCAAGATTTGCGAGGAATGAATTTAGTTTAGATCTAAAGCAACTATCCAAACAAGAACACTTGTTATTCAACATAAAAGGTAATTCTTAAGCACTCTCTTTTATTTCTTCTACTTTGAGATAAAAACTAGGTATGTTTTGATTGGACTACTGGATCTTGAGTTTTTAAGTAAAGATCTTAGGTTACAAAATTGAATCTTTACTATATTAGAATCAAGAATCAGGCAACATATTCTGACATTCCAACACAAAGATGACCTACTAGTTTGGGACAAAAGGTAGTGATGAGTGTTTTCTGCATGAATTTCCCAGTAGTCCATACATTTCCCACTATTCTAACAGCCTAAAATGTTGCAGAGTAGGTATAATCTGTTTCTTATGATGTGTTTTGCAATTTGTGTTTGAAACTGATGGTGTGCGAACTGCATAAAAGTAGATTATGTTCTTTCCATGAGAATTTAATGTTTTACTTTTTGATGTTTCTGTATGACGAACAGATACAAAGCAGTCACAAGTGCGTGCTACAGAGTCGTAGGGGCCATGTTGGTCTATGACATAGCCAAACGCCAAAGCTTCGATCTTACCTGTTGGTGGTTAGAAGAACTACAAGGGCATGCAGACAAGAACTTTGTAATCATACTTTCTAGGAAATAAGTATGATCTTGAAAGCCAGCATGCTGTCCCCACCGAGGATGCCCAAGGAATTCGCTCAAAAGGAAGGACTTCTCTTCTTAGAGACCGCCTTTTCTCATCTGTTTTGACTGAGATCTTCAATATTGTTAACGTTGCGGATGAAGATCAAAGCAATGGTAGCCAAGCATCCTTGACTGGAAAAAGCATCATTGTCCCTGGCCCTGCACAAGTAATTCTCACTAAGAGCAGTATGTGCTGTTCATCTTGATCTTAATCTGATTAAAATTTTGGTTTCAGCTACTAGGTTTGAACTGGTTGTTATTGTCTCTCTTTTTTGCTTCTGTTTACTTATTCTTGTATATTTTGATTGTATGCTAAAGTTCGAGAGGCAGAGCTGAGCATGGTCTTAGGAGGACCACTTTATGCTATTTGAACAAGGAGGCTATCCCTTAGCCACTAGCAACAATTACCAATATATCCATGTGCTTGTGTTATGTCAAAAACTTTTATAGCCAGGTCATCTTAACAAGTGTTGGCAAAAAGGAAACACCAACCTGGCATTATCCTCCATGTGTCACCAAGGCTAAACCCAAGTGTTGATTCCACTTGAGCTTCATTATAAAAATCTCTGATTCTGTCAAACCATTTGAGTAAACTTTGAACCATAATCTCAGTATTTACAATGGGTGGAAGTAGTAGACGAGCAAAAGAAAAAGAAACTCAACACTGGAAGTTATGTTGTTTGGTGCTAAAACACCAAAATATTGAGCTGAAAAAACAACTTGAAGCTAATGCAACTGAGTGTAATGAAGTCGAGAAACAGCTTGAGGAATTCAAGAATGGAGAAACAGATGAACCAAATACAATTGTTTACAAGAGAAGAAGTAAGCTAAGCAAGTGTGGGAAGGAAAGAGCAGACAAGGAAATTGAAAGGTTAAAGGCAAAATGTTTGGAATTAGAAGTTCAAGCAGACTTGATGAAGATGGGATGCACTCAGTTGAAGGAGAAGATTCAGTGTCTAGAGGAGGAAAATAATAAGATGGAGTTCGATCTTAATCTCATCAGGTTTTTTGTATCAGGTTGAGTTTTCATCTACTGTCTTATCATTTTCTTGATGTAATGTTGGTATAAAAATGAAATAAAAATAAAAATAAAAATGGTTGTTCAATTGACTCAGCTCACCAGGCTGAGAACATGAAAACAAATGAAAAAAAGAAAAACGCGGCTGCCGGGGATCGAACACTTAAATTTGTCACACCCGGGAACACTTACCACTATAGTACGACGACTCAATTTGTAGGTATTTAAGTCTGATTCTTAATATCTATATTAATTTGATGTGACTACCTGGATGCTTAGTGCTGCCATTTCTGGTTGGGTATGGTTCTTAGAAGCTCCTTTGGAATTTGTGAACCAGAGCCAAGGCAAAGCAGATTTATGCCTGCAAGAATCCCCATTACTTCCCATTAAAGTTTCATCGGGGACAGTTTGTCAAACCGATTATAAATGTCTTTTTTTTGTCTCTAATCCAAATTATCTAATTTTTATTTTTATCGATAGAAAACTTGGTGCCGGTTAGCTTTTTTAAGTGTCATCTAATATTTCTTTTTCATTGATATCATTAGAATTTAGAAATGAAAGTAGTCTAGTTAAACTAGGATTAGGAAGATATCCTCTAGGTAAATAGATTGCCAAATTAAGCTCAAAATACTTCCGTGTTTCTTTCTGCTCATCTATTTTCCCATAGTGGGTAATGGGACACCGGAACATAAATGCACTGCCCCAACTTTGATTTTTGTTACTAGGTATGAGGTTGAGAATCAACTAAAAACAATTCGAAATTCTAGAAGTAGAATCACTCACTCACCTTGAAACCAAACAAGAAAGACACAGAAAATTTAAGGTTTCTAACTACTTTCACTCTGAGTAGTTAGCTGTTGGATGGCATTAAATCTATATCACTTTTGTTCGGTTGCCTAGTCCCTCACTCCCTCTTATGTTCGATACTCACCCTACTCTAGCTGTCGGTCAAAAAACGCTAAAACAAAATATTTGACTCAAATGTGCCTAAAATAAGGACGTTACGTTTCATTCTTGTGTTCTTTTGACCGATTGTGTACAAAAACCAGAGTTTCCCTTGTGAGCTAAGCCTAGGCGGTTACAATAGTTTGTAAGGTAAGTTTTTCATGCCATCCTCGTGTCTATTCTAGGCTGATAACTAAATGTTTATCCGTTTAATACAGACCTTGAACCCAACCCTATACCTTGAAGTTGAACGCGCCTAGCAGCAAAAGTACTGCAGAAGGAAAGTTGGTGCTGCATGCATTTCTAAATATCTCTCTACCCATGCAAGTTTAAAAATTAGGTACAGTTGCGATGTTGAAAGTAAAGATCATGCTGGTAGATGCATTAGTTGGGAGAGTAATTAATATCTTGGTTACAGCTTAACTCATTAACTATCTAGGCTACAAATTTGGATGCAGAGTTGCACATATCCTATTTCCCACTTTGTTACGTCTTTAAAAAAAATTTCTTTCCCATGAACATACCATATTGGACCTATAAGGCTAATAACTTCAACATTTTATCAAATCCAAGTTTGAAGAACAGTGTCTTTTGTAGGGCTTGCCATGAAAGATTTTGGTGTTTGGGAGAGAGAATTTAGAGGGAGTCATGAGTTTTGCACTTGAATATATTTAACTAGTTTTGAAAGAGAGTTGAAGAATCTTTAAATGAATGTATCTTGATAATGTTAAAGAAATACTAATCTTCTTCATTTTCTCCGATAGTCTCACTAGGAATTCTTTGCACTACTGGTTGGTTACTTGATCAGCTTTCTACCCAAGAGTTTATTTAAACTCTTCTTTTATCTCTAAGCTAAACACAAAACAATCACTCTAAATTCTTATACTAAATTTCTTCTTAATTTGTTTTAACTTTCGTGAAGAGTATTTAAGTATATATGGGTAATCTAGAGATAACCTCGAGAATTTTTGGTGTAATTCATCTTGTTGGCTTAGTCCTTTTCAGCTTTCATGGATTCTGCTATTCCGAGCAAGGTAATAATAATTAAAACCCCCATTGAATTCTCTTCTTAGATTTCATTCAGGTTTCAGACAATAGATACATTCTTTGGTACAATTTGTTTCATCATATCATATGATTCAGACTCCACAGTCTACACAGTCTGAAATTTAATTCTTGTTCTGTACTATGATAGTACATATATGGTTTTTATAGGGTGTAACCGTGCAAGATAAAAACATTTTTATTGGGTCTCATATTTTTCTAGAGATACACACTAAAATGATCATTTTAAGATACAAGTACAAAGATGATGAACTTGTAAAAATTACTTTCATCTTAGTACCAACTCAAAGATCGTGAGTACAAGAAAATAGCTTTAGTAAACCTTAAATTTACCATTGCCTAAAAGATTTTAATTTTGTTTTTGCAGCTCCAAATTACTCATTTGTTCATGAAGCAACAACGGCACCAAATATATCGTACTACGACTACATCATCGTAGGTGGAGGAACTGCGGGGTGTCCATTAGCTGCTACTCTCTCTTCAAACTACAAAGTCTTGTTGATAGAAAGGGGTGGAGTACCATATGGAAACTCCAACATAACAAATTTAGGTTCATTTGGGAGTGCTTTAGCAGACCTTTCTCCGGGTTCACCTTCGCAACGTTTTATATCAGAAGACGGGGTGATTAATGCTCGTGCAAGAGTTTTAGGTGGCGGAAGTTGTTTAAATGCAGGGTTCTATACGCGTGCTGGAACTGAATATGTTAAGACCGCTGGTTGGGATGGAAGACTTGTTAATGAATCTTATCAATGGGTTGAACGGAGAGTGGCGTTCGAACCACCGATGTTGGAATGGCAAACGGCTGTTAGAGATGGGTTACTTGAAGCCGGTATTTTGCCTAATAATGGATTTACTTACGATCACATGAATGGTACTAAAGTTGGAGGCTCAATCTTTGACCGTGATGGCCATCGACATACCGCAGCTGATTTACTTGAATATGCCAACCCCAAGGGACTTACTGTTTTACTACATGCTACAGTTCACAAAATCATGTTTAGAACCAAAGGTACGTATGAATTTTACCAGCTCGGTCAAGAACTGTCCCAGTCATTCTCAAACCGATCCACTCAGTTTTTGAGCTAGTAAAACAGTTTCAGAACATGATTCAGTAATTGCATGCTTTGGGTTAATGCAGGAAAAGTAAGACCAGAAGCCCATGGAGTGTTATTCACAGACGCGTCTGGCGTAAAACACAGGGCCTACTTGAACAAATCATCGTCGAATGAGATCATAATCTCTGCAGGTGCACTGGGAAGTCCTCAACTGTTAATGCTGAGTGGTGTTGGACCGGCTGCTCATTTGAGATCCCTCAACATTACAGTTCTGGTTGATCAACCACTTGTTGGCCAAGGAATGTCTGACAATCCTATGAATGCCATCTACATTCCTTCCCCTGAACCAGTTGAGGTTTCACTTATACAAGTTGTGGGTATTACTCCATATGGAAGTTACATTGAAGCTGCAAGTGGTGAGAATTTTGCTTCTCAGGCTATGGAGAATAATAAACCCCAAGAAAATGATGATCTGCCGCGACAAAGGAATTTCGGAATGTTCTCACCTCAGGTACCTTTTCTATACCCTATATGGCTCGAATATGTCGAAGTTTTGCGGCGCTAACTGATCTTTTTCTTGATTTTGTGAAGACTGGGCAAATCTCAATTGTGCCACCAAAACAGAGAACACCAGAAGCAATAGCCAAGGCAGTGAAACTAATGAACGAGCTTGATTCAAGAGCATTTAGAGGAGGGTTTCTACTTGAAAAAATTATGGGTCCTTTATCAACTGGGCATCTTGAACTCAGAAGCAAAAATCCTTATATCAACCCCATAGTGACTTTTAACTACTTCAAGGATCCAGAAGACCTCCATAGATGTGTTCAGGGTATTCAAACCATCGAGAGAGTAGTCGAATCAAATGCATTCTCCAAATTCAAGTACCACTCTATTCTAAAAATGTTTCTTTTCTTCTTAGTTGCCCACAGTACTTGAAACTGATTACACCAAAAATTTGTTGCAGGTACCCATACCTTACTTTGCAACAACTTCTAAACATGACAGTTGGGTTTCCAGTAAATTTGCTCCCAAAACACGACAACACGTCGACATCCTTGGAACAGTACTGTAAAGATACAGTGATGACTATATGGCATTACCATGGAGGTTGTCAAGTTAGTATGGTTGTTGATCACGATTACAAAGTTCTTGGTGCTGATGCACTTAGAGTTATCGATGGTTCGACATTTAATTACTCTCCTGGTACAAATCCTCAAGCTACAGTTATGATGCTTGGAAGGTAATTAGCACCATTATTACAATTTCACCATAACTAGATGTCAGCTAAGCTCTTGATCCTAATTTGATGTAACTTTTATTTTTTGATGTAGGTACATGGGGATCAGGATGCTAGATGATAGGATTACATCAGAAGGATCTGCAATTGATACTGAAAGCATCAAGAAGAACTTTAAACACAGGGCTCAAGGAAAAACATAGGAAGGAAGAAACAGCAGTGGAAGTCGATCTTAATTTATAAGTAATTAGAGGTTTATTTGGCTAATTAATGATTTTTAGGTGAACTTTCATCAATTAGTACTAATTAAAATTAAGTAATAAATTCAACATTTGCGTGTTCCATCATTAATCAGAAAGTAAAAAAATTACTACTTGCTTGAATGAATTTCTTTAGCCCAGTATATCTGTTTCAGCTGTTACGTTTATCAGTACTTTGATAATTCACCATAGAATTCTGCTCTAATTGGACTGAAAAATATAGGTTCCGTTCAGCTGAAACATCCGAGTTAATCAGAATTGGACTGGAAAGTTGAGTATGAGATTTACCTGCGTGTGAAAATTTTCAAATGAGAAGAAGAAACTCCAGCGCTAGCAGATGCTAAAACCTAATTCAAATTGCCAAGCGGCAACCACAACATACTGTATGGCTTCATACTCCCACAACATTAATAGGTTCTGATGGATGTTATGCTATCTCTGGAAAATATTATGAACTCAGTAAGTGGCCCCCTCGATTTCATATTTGAACATCCAAGATCAAAGGGTTTCTTCAAGAAACTGGTGGAAGTATTGTCGGCCTTGGCTTTAACGCAAATGCACACATATGAAAAATATAAACATAGCTGCCCATGGAAGAACGATAATGTAGCTGTTCATATCCCTTGGTTTTGGTGTTGTAAGCCCAAATGTACTTCCTGTAGGCGAGTACAACCACATTTTTGTCAACTGGACTGAGACCTATAACCTGAATTTGTAAAATGCTCTCTTCCAATTCATCAACCGCTATTGCTCTTCCATTCAACCAAGACACCATTTCTGTTAACGTGTCAAAAAACTTGATATCCTTGTGCACCAAATACCAGTCTTCCTCAAGCACCCATACACTTAAACTCCTCTCC
Organism: Papaver somniferum; assembly: GCF_003573695.1. Classification (NCBI taxonomy): domain Eukaryota; kingdom Viridiplantae; phylum Streptophyta; class Magnoliopsida; order Ranunculales; family Papaveraceae; genus Papaver; species Papaver somniferum. The sequence goes on along the minus strand of NC_039361.1, from coordinate 103,030,607 downwards.
GTATCCTCGATTCTTGCGTAACAGATCAATCCTTCAGATTCCCCAAGATAATGGATCATATACTCACGCACAACATCCATGGCAGGCAAATTAATCAACCTACATTGATTACCACTGGTTTCATGATTGTTTCTGTTAATACTGAAAGCTAAAATATTGCCATGATCCTTTCGCATCCAGTAAAAAAAACCATTATCCGTAACAAAATGGCCAAAAGAGGGGAGATCCCAAGTAAAATATTGAGGACGTAAAACATCATAGATGTTCCATTCACCCAAGAAATAGGTTTCTATCTATTTTTAAAATAATTGTATTTTAATTCTTGAATATGTAAAAGACTTTTTCCACTAAAACATACAAGAAATAGGTTTCTATCTATTTTTAAAATTTCTACATATAATCGTCAATCAATTGTATAATGTGAACTGTGATTTTATATACTAAGTTGATTGTTCTTGGTTTTGAGTTTTTGATTTAAACAAGATTTTAACTGTTTTCATAGTTTCTTGTTTTAAATTCTTCATTGAGACATTTGTGTTCTTACTAGAGAGCTCTAACTTCTACAAATTTCCAATTGTAGTGTTTGGAACTTCATTTATTATATCTTCTAATTTAACTTGACAGCATGTTCGCTTCGGGTAATTGGAATCCCAGTAATTGGATTATGAGGAAATCATCCCAATTACCCCGAACTGAACGGACGGAAAAAAATCCAGAATCAGATTCCTAAAGAATCCAATTCCCCCGAAACTAGTCTTTTCCATTCCCACTAAAAAATCTAGAAACAGTTAACTGGTTCAACCGAGATCCATATGTCATATATTTATTTATATTAAAACCTAACTTATCCAACCATCCGTTTATCTATCCGATTAATTTACTAGTCCTTTTTATGTTTTCGATTAAAAACGAAATTTATGAATATCTTTGAGTTTTCTCACCTCTCTGCGATCAATTTCTGATCTTTCTTTAAACTCCTATTATTTTTCATCTTGAAATTAATGCTTCTTCGCAATTGCCACCTTAAAACCCTAATTTTCATTAAGACATCCGATCTAAATCTTTTACGATTGTAATAAGTGAATAAAATCAATATTTCAATTTTAGGAAATACCGAATAAATAATGGTAGATAACATCATAGACACATCCCAGTTGAATGTATCAAAAAAAATAGCATAGACACAATGGAAGCTTTAGTGCTAATACAATAAGTGATATAAATCATGAAGCACAGTATTTATTTAGTGGGCGCTTTACTGTATTTGTGTTATCGAATAAGAAGTAATCCACCTAAATTTGAATTGCTTCAATAAGTTATTTATTTTTTTTGGGAAATTTAAAAAAATAAATAACTGGGTGAACCAGCTACAAACCAAGTTGGGTGCGTTGGTTCACTAGTCTAACTATATGGTTCTCCTCTTCCAACTGTTTATCATGGTTTTATGTAAAGTTTATGGGTATATAATGACTGTCACCCAACCCTTATTCTACTAGGTCAGCTATTGGAACGGCTGGTTGGGTTATGGTCTTAAAACACTGCTTATTACGTAATGAAAATCCTAATATGTTTGGAACTTTCTAAAGTACTCAATGATTCCTTGATAATTAACATCTCCCCAATCCTAGGCAATAGGATTTTCACATTTAGTAGAAAGGATAAGCCTCAAACTAGTCGGGATACAAAGTTCTCTGGTTTTTATAAGTTTCATATATACAAAGTCTTGTATAACGTCTGAAAATGGTTAGATGTTTTAAAAAATAGGGTAAAGTTTTCTTTGTATATTACCCTAATTATTTTGACTTCCATAGAAAGATTTCAATAATATACTGGTATTAGTAGTTCATGATTAATTAGACTGATTCGTCAAATTTGTCGTGAGTAAATTCAGCAGCACAAACTGTAGAATGATCATGAGGCAGGGCAGGGGACCACGATATTAAAAATTTGTGAAAAGATTGTTGATAGGGAGATGTTGATTGTTTAGCAATCATTTGGCACCATGTTCTTTCTATGCCCAGGATTTTGCGGCTACCTTTTGGATTTTATAGATTTGTCGACGGGTGGTGGTCCACTATTGAATCTGAATAATCTCTGAAATGAATTAAATATTTTGATAGGATGACCTCACTTCCACCGCCAAACCTGCTTAATGTACTGAATCTACTGATTAATAAACCAATAATTCGAAGTTCACCACGTGGAAAATCCAGGAAGAAATCTCACCACTCATAGTCATGTGGGACCCACGGGTGGACAACCCATACAAAACTTCCGAGTGGGTCCCTGAAATTGTGAGACTCGCGGGATTTTTTCCGGTCAACGTAGCATCACTCCCTAAAAAAACAAAACGAAAAAATATCCCCTCATAATTCCTCACACACTTGAGCCCAAAAACGATTCTTGCTAATCCCAAGAAAGATGGCCCTACTCCATGTAAGGGATTGTTTTTGTATTATTTTTCGGCATTTGTGTAGAACGATTGTTTCCGCAAACAGAATTATTAACATATTATCGACTCCAACTAGGGCTGTCAATGGAAACCCATTATCCGGATCCGGATCCGGTTCCGGGAGAATAGGGTCCGGCTCCGGGTCTTAAAATTGGACCCACTAACCAATTAGGACCCGACGGGTAATTATCCGATTAGACCCGTTAATAAACGGTTCCAAACGGGTCCTACCCGACGGGTACCCGCGGGTAACCGGGTATTTATGTAAAGGGGTAATTTAGTAAATTTATATGGAAAATTAGTTCATATATAAACACTTTACATTTTTGTAGAAAGCAAATCTAGTTCCGGCCTTCTACTCTTCTTCCTACGGCCGCAACCCGCAACTCTTTCTACTGAGTACAAAATCTGCAAGTGTTCAACTAATTTTACTTCTTTTCTCAAAAAATTTCACTTAACATTAGTCCAAGGCATGTCCTGCTAGCAATTACTAGCCTATTGCTGCTGCTTCCCGTTACTATAGTAGAAGAAGTGTAGAACCCTACCTCAGATTTGTAAAGGTAATTCATTATTTTCTCTCTGACCTAATAATTTCTAAGCATGTCATCTAATTCTGTTTTGTATTAAGGAGTGATATTGTTAGTTAATACTACGGGTGATGACGAGTTTCAGTATTTTGTATTCAATCTGAATTTAGGATTCTTATAGAATTTGGGGTTTTCCCAAATTTTGTTCCAAGTCTATTTCTGTCTAATCCAATAGTTTGATGATGAAATATGGTCTTGATATTGGAAAATCCATGCATTTTCTTTTTTTACGAGGATCCCAAGTTGTTTCTGTTAGATTTGTATTACGTCTCCTAAATTCTAATTTGATGGCGACATACACAAACAACATCGATAATTTGCCACCAAAAAACACCAGCATACACTCAAAACTTATAACAAGCAAGTATTTTTAGTCACTTCTCTTCTTGTTTACCATCCACATTCATTTCTTCTAGCTAGAGCTTCTTCTACTGTTAAGCAACCGTTCCCTAGCTAGTCATACCACTCTAAGAACTAGTAAGTTTCATCAGCAAATCACTTAGTTAAATTTTTCATTTGTATTTTGTTTGTACAATGATTCTTGAACTTATGCTTCAAATGATTTTAATTACTCTGTTTGGTAACTTTGGTTAATTTTTCTTTTTGTTTTTGAATTTCGGGAATATTCAGTGGGTGACACTAACAACGTTGAGTCTACTACTAAGACGGTGCTCGTCGATGAAATTCCATTCCCTCAAAACATTACCACAGTGACTTCTGCAAAACAATTGCCTATGTTGGGACAAGGTATGCACCATCGCTTGTAGTTCACAGTTTGTCGATTTCCTGTAAAATTTCTCAAACATCTTCTGAGAAAAAAATTGATAAGTGACAACAATTTCATTTGGGCCTAGTTTATGAAGTTTGCAAAGGTAAATGGGTTGTTTAGGCTTGCATCTAGATTTGGCACACTTTTGCTTTTTCTCATGCGTCCAATTATTTGGCACACTTCTGTTACGTAACACCACGACATTATACAGAGGGTCGTTCAAGTTTAATCATTTGCTTATGTTTGAATATTTACCTTAATGGAACTTAGTTTCTGATCTTTGAATTGTAAGTCTTCTTACTGCATTTACAAGTCTATAATGATATTGTCATCTTTCATAGATAGCACAGGCCAGGTGTTTCTGTTGAGACACTGTGAGCAGTTGAATATCGAGGCAATTTAAGGTAAAATAACCAGCTAACCTTGGAATGCACAAATTTGATTGCATTACTTTTGATAGATTTTTGGCTACTGCCTATAGTTGGTTCATTTCGGTTGCGTTTAAACTTTAAATCCATATAATAAACATTTGTTAATGTCCACTCAAAACCAATCGTTTTGTTCACAAATTTTTGGCTAAGAGTATTTGCAGACATTTCTTCTTATACACGCTCCATTAATTCATCATTTCATATTGTAATCATTCCTCTTGCTAGACCTTCAGAAGGTATATAGCTCCATTTGTTTGTTTCATTACCCCAGATATGGCAATGAGCCAATTTGTCACTTTCATCATTTTTGTGTCTTGTATAACCACTGTTGCTGGTCTATGCTTCTTGATTAGATTTTTGATATCATCCATCTTATCAACTGCATTCATCCCTCTTGCATTCCAGGTAATAATTTTAGGATACATTAATCAAACTCAATTCCACAGAGATGGCAATTTCTTTTTGTTGTACCTGTTCTTGTTCACCAGAATTTACTAAGTTCATCTCATGTCTTACCACAATCTCCGCAAAAATCTGTTGGACTTGTTGAGTTTTGCCAGAATGTTGTGCTCCCAAATTGCAGCTTAATTCCATAAGTAGTTTTCATTGCACATTGGATAACAGATATAGTGCTGTTTGGATTCTTCTGTAATACGCTTGTCTTTACGTAATGTATTTCCTTAAACTTGGTAGAGAATGTGATTTAGTGATAATAACTTTGAGGTGGTTTCTGAATTGGGAAAAATTGGGAATATGATTAACTGTTTTTGTTTCTCTTGCAGGAACAATTGGGAATATGATGGTGAAATCTTTAGTGAACTGGTTGGAACTTGGAACTTCTTTTTGGTATATATAGGCATAGCCAAAGAACATGCGAAGTGCGAACTACATCCTTCTTTTTTGTATATGTACTTGTGAAGGAAACGCATTTATCTTTTGGGGCTTCTACACTTTATAGAATGATATGTCTGTCAACGTTTGTGGTTACAATACGACAGATTATATTAGCCATTAGGGCTGGCGTTACTTGTAGTTATCGGCTAAAAAAATGTCTGCCAACTTTTGTATTTATCATATATAATGGCAGATTCTTACTTATAGCTAGGAAAGTAACTTTGATTTTCCTAAACTAAGGATTCTAGGCTCAAGTTTACTCTATTCTGTATGTATGTTAATTTTTCAGTAGTCAGGAGCCATATAAGTTTGTTGTTTACCCGATGGGTACCCGGACCCGGTAATTACCCATGACCTTTACCGGGTCCGGTTCTGGGCCAACATATTATGGAACCGGCCCCGGAACCGTTAGGACCCGGAACCGACGCTGATATGTCGGGTCCGGTTCTGGGCCATGTATTACCCGGGAGGACCCGGACCCGTTGACAGCTCTAACTCCAACCATATAAGATTCCAAATTAAAGGCAAAATTCCAAATTAAAGGCAAAAGCTTATTTCCTTAGAACGAGGTTAATTGTAGATTTGACTGATTATCAGTGACAGAGGTATATATATAAAAAAGTGGGTGCCCTTGATCCTATTTGCTTCTGAAATCTTGTTCAAAATGCGTGGATTACTAGTAATTCTCCCTTTAGCGGGGCAAATATAAATGTCGATATTGTACTTTTAGTTCATTCTAGGGATAAGAAGTATATCGAGAAGAAGATACGATATCGAGAAGAAGTAGATAAACTGATTATCTTTAAAGAAGAAAGGTAAACCCATTTATTTACTAGTAATTCAAAAAAATGAGGACGACTAATGGATCCAAATTCTCATTTAGTGAAAATAAATTTCCTAAAAAATTGATTTTATATTCATCTTAATCAGACCCTGGGTCGCAGATAGATGTTCGTCCTTTTTTATGATTATATGTATCCTATATCTGTTAGGGTATTCAATCATAGCTTTAGATTTTTTTTTTCTTTCTCGAAAAATTAGTAATAGCCAAAAAAGCTTTAGCCATGACTAACTCATTAACGCCGATCTACAAAAAAAAATGTGATCTGATAAAAAAATTGATGGAAAACGATGTTCTTTCGTTATCCAAAGTGATTTACTGCTGAATATTTTTGACATGTTTATACTAGTTTTGTGGTCAGGGATAATTGATATCATAGAAAATGAGCTTAGGGTTAAGCATGAAGAAGATGTGAAGGAAAACTGTGCTTGTTTAGTATGTAATTACACTAATTTTATCAAAGAAGTTGATGAGAATTACTGAGTCATCAGTTATCTACTAACTAAACACTACTTTCTGTGACGAGGGCATCCGCGGAGATTATCGTATTGACATCACTCACAACACTACAGGGACGGACCAGGAAGGATAAATTTGTGCTTAAGGCCCGGCTAATACCCTTGGATAAACAAAATATTTAGTTACAAAATTAAAAAAAAATGGCTTATGGACTGGGAGCGCCCCTGATTAACAAACAATCTTTCACGTTATAAGGAGCATTATTAGAAAATCGTACCTTTTAGTATGGAGAAATTAGAAAACACCAGGATAACACGTATTTTCAACTTAAATATTATGTGAAAATTTCATATTCTTCGACGATACTTATTTTTAATAAATATATGTATTCTTAGAAATATCAATCAAAAAATTTGAAACATATATTGGAGCAAAAAACATTAAAGATATTAAGATTTATTTTCTCTGCGATGCCTTTTTATTGTGCAAATATAATGAATAATAATTTACACATTGATTATATATATATATATATATATATATATATATATATATATATATATATATAATGTCCATATTTTTAAACATTGAGTGTTATTTTATATAACTTCTCGAGTACGGAAAAAAAATTCGGTCGGGCCAGGCAGCCTAGCATATTAATAAAGTTTTTTTTTTGATGTCATAAACTAGTGGTCCCTAGACTACATCCAAACTCCTTAAATTGGTGTCGAATTCAGCAATTACAGGGTTCGAACCCCTACCTCCGCAGTGGGAGGGAGCATGCCAACCACCGAACCACTTGGTGATTGGCTTATATAACAAACTTCCAGAAACATAAATAGTAGTACTCTCATCCCCACTTCATATTCTGAAAACTAAAAGGTTCTCTCTGACACTGGATTTTCATCTTTTTTTCTTAAACTTTCTTCTCCTTATCTTAAATGTTTCTTTGTTTTTTGTTCATACCATATTTTAGATCTGAAATACCATTTAATAATAGTACTAGCAGAGGAGAGGAAGCAAAACCTTATTTTCAAGTTGATACAATATCGAGAAGAAGAACGTAAACTAATTATCTTTAAAGAAGAAAGGTAAACCCATTTATTTGCTAGTAACTCACAAAAATGAGGATGATAAATGGATCTAAATTTTCCTTTAGGGAAAAAGAATTCCTAAACAATTGATTTTATACTCATCCTAATCAAATCCTAGGTCGCACATTGATATTCGTCCTTTTTTTTATGATTATATGTATCCTATATCTATTGGGTTTTCAACTCTAGCTTTAGATTTTTTTTTCTTTTCTTGCTTGAATGATTAGTAATAGACAAAAAAACTTTAGACGTGAGTAATTGATTAACGCCGATCTAAAAAGAAAATTTGATCTGATAAATTTTTTGATGGAAGACGATGTTCTTTCGTAATCTGAATTGATGATTTTATTGCTGAATATATTTTTTCCATGTTTTTACGAGTTTCCTGGCTAGGGATGATTATATAGGAGAAAAGGAGGTTATGGTTAAGCGTAAAAAATATGTTAAGGAAAATCCTGCTTGTCTGAGTCTGTAATTACACCGATTTATGCTAAGAAATTGATCACATCCGGAAGCTATCAGTTATGTACTAATTAAACACTATTTTCTACAGCGTGGGCGTCTGCATGGATTGTTGTGTTGTCATCATTTACAAACAACCGTTCACCTTATCCGTTTAAGGGGCATTATGGAAAAACCATGGAGAAATTAGAAAGCACCGGGATAATACGTATTTCCAACTTGAGTATAATGCCGAATAAATTCTAGGGTTAAATCCTTAAACGCAGTATGTCGTGCTAATAAATTCTGTGAGCACTCATTATTCATTTTGTGGGAAGTCTTAATTCACAATTTACATAAAAAGATATTTATATTACCTTCGTTTCTAAAAGTATCATTTTAAAAGTATGTCAAATTGGAAAAGCCAATAGTAACTCCTTTTTAGAAACAAAAGAATATTTATATAAAATAGCCTTCGGAATGAACGATTTAAAGTCGAGGAATCTCAATGTGCCCTGGTCAATGTACCTCTTTTATGCAATTAAAAAAAAACTAGAAATTTGAGATAGAGGTCTTTTCAAACTCCCCGTACTTATTAGTTGTAAATCATGATCAACATTCAATTTTTAGGTGAAAATTTTATACTCTTCCATGGTACTCTGTATGCCCATATTATAAGGGCGGAATTTGATTTTTGTGTGTCCTGACAGAGCTGTATTTCTAAGATGAATTTTTCAACACATATAGATAATTGTATTAGGAATAAGACAAAGCGTAAAAAGATTAAAAACATGAAAAATTATGAATTGAAAATAATTTTATAAGGGATGAAGCTAAGTGCTTCCCAAGGGTAACTCCCGCCTCTCTGTAATAATTTTAAATTACTTAAATATCCTTTAAATTTACTATTATTATTGATAAAAAAGAAAAAAGTATGAAGGTATCAATAAAAAAAAGTATGAATAATTTATAAAAAAAAAAGGATGAAGCTAAATTACTCATTTTCAATAAATACATGTATTCTTATAGGTATCAATAGGAAACATAGTTTAAGTTATGTATCAAAGCACACCGAAAACAATAGTGTGTGTATATATATTTTTTTGCAATTCCTTTATTTAGTGTAAATATAGTCCGAACAACATTTTAGACACTGATTTTCTTTTCTTATGTATAATGAAACATATTTGAAAACATAGAGTATTAATTACCTAACTTCTCGATCCGAGAGTCTTGGGGTTAAAGGAGAAGTGTGGTTTAATTTATATTAGACAAAACCATAAGCGCATATTGCAAGTCATACCAGAAAAAGCGGGTGTCTAACAACCACATCCAATATTTCGCTTAACAATCTGTATGGACTAACTCCAATATACTATTAAGAGAATCAACTAGACAGTCTGGCTCAATCTTATTAAAAGTATATCAAAGAGTTATATCTCACTTTCCCGATTCAATACTTACTCAAGCAAATAGAAATCTGCGAGTCTAATTGAATACAAGAGAAATCACTTGAAAGGTACCAAAGACCAATGTTCAAGGATCAATCAATTTCAATCAACAACCAAAGGTTGTATTTCCCAATTGATCGATTCAACGCACAACCTGTGATATTTCAATTATATAACAAAATATAATGCGGAAAACAAATAACACAGACACCAGAAGTTTTGTTAACGAGGAAACCGCAAATGCAGAAAAACCCCGGGACCTAGTCCAGATTGAACACACACTGTATTAAGACGCTACAGACACTATCCTACTATAAACTAACTTCAGTGTGGACTATAGTTGAACCCCAATCAATCTCACACTGATCCAATGTACAGTTGATCTCCTTACGTCTCTGATCCCAGCAGGATACTACACACATGATTCCCTTAGCTGATCTCACCCACAACTAAGAGTTGCTACGACCCAAAGTCGAAGACATTAATAAACAAATTTGTATCACACAGAAAAGTCTACGGTAATAGATAAATATGTATCCCACAGAAATACCTACGAGTATTGTGCAAATATTTCGAATCCAGCTTAACAGGAGAAGCATTAAAATGGTTTGAAGGTTTACCAAAGAATACAATAACCTCCTTCAATCATTTGCAGACCACATTCTTGGGAGCATATATAAGTAATAATTCTTCACGACCTGGTATAGAAGATTTTGGATTAAAACAAAGGATTGGAAAAAGTTTGAAACATTTGACTAAAAGATGGAGAACTATGTGTAGCGAAATGGCTGGTCGTGTAGATGATAGATATCTCATATTATCATTCATCAATGCTATGTTTGCAACAAACTTGTTATATGTCCAAATTTTCAGAGTCAAGAATACGATTACAATGACTGAATTGCGAGAACTTCAAGAAGAATACATTGCTTTAGAGGAAAGACAAAATGAAATGGAATCATATCCAATTGCGAACACCAGCTCACAAACAGCGAATGCAAGCTTATTACCCAAGCTAATAAACACAGTGGCGAATACTTCGCAAGAACAACAAGAAAAGATGACAGGTAACAATCAACAGAAGTTGGTATCTATGGGAAGTCGAGATCAAGAAGAGTATGAAAGAGAAAGAAAATTCTACAATCGTGGAGGAAATAACAAGATTCAAAGACTCGATCAACCACAAGAAACTTATGGAGGTCAAAGACCAAACTTTAATAGAGGACAAGGAGGTCACGAGGTAATATGGGAAGAAATCAAGATGCCACCTCTAAATGCAAGTGTGGAGAAGATATGGGAAGCTATAATTTTGATGGAGAATATACCAACACCATGGAACATGGGAACGGAACCACCCCCAAACCACAAAAGTCATGAATTTTGTTCTTATCATCATTTTCATGGACATACCACAAACGATTGCAGAAATGTAAAGAGAATTATTTTGAGAATGATAGATCAAGGAAAAATAAACGACTTTCTGATAGGGCATCCGCAATCTCAACCATTACCACCACCGCCAGAACATCACAAAGTGAATACGATGAAAAAGAAAGAAGCATTCTTCATAGAAGTTGGTGCAAAAGCAAAAAATCTATTATATCACTCTATCGTACATTCATATAAGACAATTGAAGATTTTCATGATAATGTTTTGAGTAGAGTGTTCGCAAGAGATAATAATGGAAGAGAAATTATGAATATTGCGAAAATCTCGCGATTAGAGGAATGACAGAAACAAATCATTTCTATTACCGCAAAAGAAATTCCCGAAGGAGAAGAGGTGCATGACAATCCATTTGTAATAAAATTAGAAATTAATCCAAAACCGAAAGAAGATGAGGATGATGAAGCTGAAGATTCATGGGCAATCAATAGAATTCTAGTCGATACTGGAATCTCTGTGAACATCTTATTTTATCATACTTATAAAACCATGGGTGGAAGAGATGATGATCTCATACCATCAACATATAAGAGTTATGGTTTTAATGGTACTGCTAACAAGCCTAAAGGGGAGGTTACTATGCAAATTCTATTGAAGGGAATATCTTCTGAAATCTCATTCTGTGTCGTTGACATAGAATCACCCTACAATGCATTAATTGGTTGACCTTGGCTACATGGGATTCTAGGTGTAGCTTCAACTTTCCACCAATGCATCAAATTCCCTCACCCCAATGGTGTAGGAATCATAAAGGGGGATTGGGTTGAAGGAAAGAGATGTTACGAAACTGAGATAGAATCTTGCGAAGGAAGAGCAAACAAGAAGGAAAACTGGCGACACAAAATCAAAGAAGTGAGAGGTTGATGGTGGATACAATCGAAAAGAAGGGAGAAGAGATATTGCGAAATTAATGCTAGCTCAGAATAAAAAGGATGAACATACCACTACCAAGGAAGCAATAGCAGAAAATAATAAAGAAGCAGAGGATGGCAAAGGTAATAAAAACAAGAAATGTATGAATGATTAAGTTGTTGTGATAATCTCGAAATAAGTAAAATTCTCAAAAATACATTTGATTGAACAACAAAATTGAGATTGCGAAGTTCAGATACAATATAATGACTTGTGAGACACTCGCAGAGATAATGAATTTTACAGAAAATAATCAGAGAAGAATGACAAAAGAGAAAGATGTGAACCTTTATGGCGTACACCCTAGTTCGCGAATACAATTTCTCAAGAGGCAAATGTAAGACCTAAAGTACGTCATATAAGGGGGTACCTATTGCATGATTCAGGAAAAGGATACACCGCCACCGGAACCTGAGTCATGGAGATTTGGGGTCAATGAAGCCCATCCGGGAAAGGCACCTTGGATTCTCAACTTAAGCCTATGACTTAGGTTGGGCGACTAAGGTAATAAGGACTCTCCCAAGGAGTGCGGAATATGATCAAGGCGCCGAGGTACACGGTTGAGTCAAGAGTGTCGGGGGCGTTTGAAGCGTCCTTGCCATTCTTGACAAGTCTTGGCTCATACTGCACTCGGCCTTAAGAAAACCCCACTTAGGCTGCAGTCTCGTAACCATAAACCCTATAGGTAAAGGGGATAAGAGGTTGTGAAAACAACTGGTTGTTGTTAAGACTAGATGGGAGGAGATAACCTTGTACGGTAGAAGTACGCCTCCTTGAAGGGGCAACCAGGGGGAGATAAGGGCGACACCCTCCATTACGGAGCTGATAAGTGTCTTAAGACGCAAATGTCATAAGGCTTTTTATACGCAAGGATATTAAGGCTTGTCATATTTGTGCAGCAATCCTGAAGAGGCAATAATACAAAAGAAAAAGATAAGACGAGATCAATGGTTTTTCGCATGAAAGTGCGAAGACGTCCTGCGATTTCGACGCAAGACGACAATGTCATGGGGCTTTATTTTCGCAAGAATATTTAGGCTTGTCATATTGTCGCAACATTCCTTAAGAGGCCATAATACAAAAGAAAAAGTTAAGGCAATATCAATGGGTTTTTGCATGAAAATGCAAGGACGTCCTGCGATTTTATCGCAATGAAAAGAGGTGGCATAATAAGACCTTTAATTAGGAATGCAAAATAAGACCACACAGGAATGAGATCTTGAAAAGAAACAAAATTCACTTCGCAAAAGATTGTGAAATTATGCAATAAGAAATTTTGTATGAAATCTCTCATTTGGGTTCAAATAACAGCGGCAAGTATGGGAATGTATGAAATTAGAAAATGTTATTTATATCCATATGAGAGATTTACTCAAAAATTCAAGAATTAATGATTGTATTGATTAACTGTATTGCAAAGAAGAATTGTTTTCATTTACGCAGGTTAAAATGGAAGAAACACAAATATATAGAAAGAAGGAATAAATATACAAGTATTACAAAGAGTCAGAGAAAGAAGTAAAGACTATTTCTTGGTTAATCCTTCATTATCTTCATCAGACTTGTTTCCTTCTTCATCTTCGACAGAATCTTCATCACCATCAGACCTTCCATCACTATCAGATTCTTCATTGTCAGCTTCGCTATCAGAGATAATCAAACTGGGAGTATTCTGTGGGATTTCTTCTAAAAGACAAGGATAATCAGAATGTGGGATATTATGATCATCACAAACCATCTGGATGGTTTGATTGCGAAAATGCATAGCGTCATTCTTCAATCTAGAATACTTGTCGTTGCGAGAAGAAAGATTCTTTGCGAGTTCCTCCTTTTCAGCTTCAAGTTCTCCAATCTTTTCACGATATTTATTTTCAGAATCTGCGAACAAAAGACAACCAATTATTAACTTGATGAAAATTCATAAGAAGCAAAAGATTAGTAAAGAAGAGAAATTAGCAACCTTCTCTGTCAGAAATCATGTCTCTAATCAAGGTTGTATGTTCAACTTGGAGACTAACATTTACGCCTAAATCTTTTCTAGCATCATCTAAAATTTTTGCAGCCCAGACAAATTCATCTTCACTACTTATGAGAAGACGAGAACGAATTTGATTTTCCCTTTCGCAGAGTTCAATATTCTTGCGGTTAGCTTCATCTCGCTCAAGTTGAACTTCAAGGAGAGACTCTTGGAATTTCGCCAAAGCCTTGGAACCTTGACCAGAGATACGATCCTTATCATCTATGAGACCGCTAATCTTGGTTCTTAACTCATTGGTTTTCTCTTTGGAATCAATAAGGAGACGCTTAAATCTGTTGGCTAAGCCTAAACTGGATCTATGATCAATTTCTAAGAGGCAAAATTTCGATCTAAGTTCATTTAGAGAAAGAGATGAAATTCTATCATTTGAGAAGCTATTTAAAGAATTGTTAAGACGTTCAAGAAGGTTATCATTATCCAAGGCATTAGGAAATGAACGAAGAAGGGTAGCTTCATCAGAAAGACCATAAATGTCTGCAAAAAGGATCATTTAAATAAGATAAAATAACAAGATGAATGAATAAAGAGAAAGGAGAAAAGTAACATACCGTAAAGCTGATTATTAGCTTATTGAAGACTAGAAATTTTGTTCTTATAAGAGGAAGAATCAATTTCTAATTGTCTATTCTTCTCGCGAAGACCTTTAACTTCATCTTCCAATTCTTCATTCTTTTTGCGAAATTGAAGATTCTTCTTTTCAAGATTTTCGCGTCTTCTCTCTAAATCTGAGGCAACCACAAAAGAATCTTTTCCAGCCTGCTAAAAGAAATAAAAAATATTAATATAGAAAGATATTTTGAGTTATAACAATGAAGAAGTAAAAGAAATAAAAGTATACCAGACTATTGAGAGAATGCAAGAAGTAGGGAGTCACTGATCTAGAAACTCCACGAAGAGAGCTATCACCATCTAGTAATGGGACATCACAAAGGGTAGCGAGATATTTGCAGGTATTTGCGAATTGGCTATCTCTCATTCCTTGTAGAGAATCAGAAAAGAGGCCAGAAAGCTTAGCCATAGAAGATTCAGGTGGAGAATCTTCAGTTGCAGCAAGATCATCGTTATCCTCATCATCCTTGTCACTTTCGGAATTTTTATTAGGAAGAACATTTGAAGGAGAAGAAGAACGAACTTTTCTTTTCTTTGGAGGAGGACCAGTTGATTTTTCCCTGCGAAGAGCACCTTTACCTTTATCATCAATCTTCGCAGCATCAACAGATTCTTCTACTTCAGAAATAATCTTCACACACAGATAGAAATAATAAATGGAAGCATGGAAGTAACAGTACTATTTAAAGTCAAAATAGAAAATTTCTTACCTCATCTGTGTATGAGCGAAGAGCTAACGGAGTACTAGATTTCCCAGTCCTGTTATAACTATCCTTTAGTTTTTGTATCTGCGGAATGTCGCAAGAGTTAGCGAACAGAATAGTAAAAATCAATAAAGAAGTATAAAATGAGTTAAAGGGGAAAAACATACCTCTTTCTCCTTCTCGGGCCAAGAGAAAACCCAAGGTTGATGTGCAGCGAGATTCGCAGGAAGAACGTTTGATCCAGCAATGTAGAGTCCCTTTAGCATTAAAATAAAAACACACCATTTATCGTCTTTGGATTGGCGAGGAGTTGTGTTTTTACCAGAATGCCAGTCAATATCTTGCATAAGAATTTTGGCTTCATCAATGTTATCTTTCCTTCTTAATCGAATACCCCAGCGAGTATTCTCTTTCTTCATGGAGATAAGTTCGTAGTTTTCAAAGAAATTCGCCACTGTATACTTCTTAGCAACTATTTCTAGGTTTGCGAATTTTGGATCCCTAAGTTCTTTGGAGTAAAGAGATCCTCTACCAGCACCAGGATTAGCGAAATATAGCATCAGACGGATGCAGTCCCCACTTGGTTGGAAGATGGCTCGCGAAAATCCCGGATGAGCGAGAATTTCATAAAATAAAGGAAGATCTGGGTTATAAAGAGGAATAGAGAGACCTGCGAGAATCTGACCTAGAGAAATTATGATTGATTGATCATCACAATTTTGATTAGAGAAAAGATTTACAGAAAGAATTGATTTGGTATTCTCACCAGGAATGGTGGAGAGTGTAAAACCTTTACCAGCAAGATCTTTTTGGACATCTTGTAAATTCTTCTCATATATATGACCACTTGGATCCATGTTTGAATATAGAGTATGGGAATGTATGGAAAGTAAAAGGATTAAAGGAAGAAAAAATTACAGCAGCAGAATTTGCAGAAGAATAGTAGAGTTGCAGAGATGAGAGAATAAAAATAGAACAGAAAGTAAAAATAAAAGTGGAAAGGGGGGGGGGAGAAGAGTATATAAAGAAAATTTTTTACTCGAAGAAATAAACACCATTAAGACGAAGAGACGTGAGCGGTTGAAAAGTAGCGATTACAGAAGATGTGTCAAGAAATAAATGGAAGAGAGAATACGTGTGATAAATGTGGAATATGAAAAGATAAGCAGCTGCGGCATTTCTCACATCATTCTCTACTTTTCAGAGAAGATATGAGAAGAGGCAAGATGTAGGTTCAGAATCTCGCAACAATTATGTCTCAGCGAAGTTATCAATGGTACAACACAATAGCGTCGCAGACCAGTTTCAGAAATGATAGAATAAATGACGTCATTTAAAGTCACGAGAAAGATGTGACAGTCTTGCGAAAATTAGAGAGCTTGCGAAATTAACATTTTTAAGGTTGTGAGAATGTCGCAAACCATACCTGAAAATAAAGGACAGATTAGTTGTCATTCATTGTGTATTTCTTTATAAATAGTCATTCGAGTTGTAAAGGAGAGAGAGATCTTTTTTGAGTAAGAAACAAGTAAATAGGGGAGAGAAAATTCAAAGGTGAATCAATAAAATTAAGAAGATAAACCTAAAAAATGAGTTGATCAACAATGAAATCATATGAGGGGTGTAGTGTAGGATTTCCTGCAACTGCAAATACGTATGGAATAAAAAATAAACAAATAAACTATGTAGCTTCTCCTCCACATGTCTGATATCCTTGGTTCTTCAACATTACTCAAAATCTTCGTCACTTCCAAGTACTCCAATGATTCCAAAGGTTGTAAGTTTGGCATCATCGTTGTTGAAAATCCGTAGCTATAACAATGAGAAAATAAGACAATGAGAAAATAAGAATTCTCAATCATTGTTACACAGTGTCATAGTATTATCACACAACATCAAAGTTCAATTGTATCACAACTTGGACAACAATACTATGGTAATATATCACTCCCCCTTAGTCAATACTCCATCTCACAAGGAAATTACTCCCCCTTACATAATGATCTGAAAACCATATGTATTTATAGTGTGAACTACACATTAATTCTCCCCCTTTTTGTCAAAAAAATTGGCAAAGGTACGAAAACTAGTGGGATCCTAATGAAATTCCCATAGAGACATTTCATGACCAAAAGAAAGCACATATCAACTTTTTAGATGCAATCATAAAGCCGAAGCTAAATGCTTTCATCAAGGAGTTTATAAAGATACAAGGTAACCCATATAATATTCCACATCCGCACTCCCCACAAAGATTTGGCAATTAAGCACAAGTTCAATTAAGAACTCTCCCCCATAAAATGTCATTCCCGAAAGAACAACAAGAGCGACCTTAATTTCACAACAAAAGAAGGATTTCTTTAAACTATTACACTAAGACACTTGACAGAAAATCAACCTACGGAAACAAATGCAGAATTGAAGTAAACACTTACTGGAGTTCCAAACTCAATTTCCCAAAAGATCGGGATAAGCACAGGGGCAATAGTTTTAGGAACGACTAATGAACCAAAACAACACCAATAGACTGCCGTAAGTGTTGAAATGTAGCAGTGTATAATGGTTTGGTATGAATATCATCCAATTGTTTTTCGTAAGGCACAAATTCCATGTTTATGATACCATTTTCATAGAGATATCGAATAAAATGGTACCTTATATCAATGTGCTTTGTTTTTTAGTGATCAACTGGATTCTCAGTGATTCGAATCACGCTAGAGTCATCACAAAAGATCTTCATTATTCTAGTATTAATTCCATAATCAGCCAACATTTGTTTCATCCAGAGAAGTTGAGTACAACATGAGCCAGCAACAATATATTCTGCTCCACATGTGGACAGGGATTGCGAATTTTGTTTCTTGCTATGCCAAGCCACAAGATTCAGTCCTACATAGTAGAAACCCCATGATGTACTTTTTCTGTCTTCTACACATCCTGCCCAATCAGCATCTGAATAAGCATAAAGGTTAGTGTTAGTATCAAAAGTGTAGGATACACCATACCCGACCGTGTGATTCACATATCGTATGATCCCTTTTGCAGCTGCAAGATGAGATTCCTTTGGATTAGCCTGAAATCTAGCACAACAACCAACACTAAAAGCAATATCAGGTCTCGTAGCTGTAAGATATAAAAGGCTACTAATAATAGATCGATACATTTTTTTGATCCACATTTACTCCTTTCTCGTCTCTATGTAGTTTACCAGTAGTGGGCATATGTGTCAGTTTTGGAGTTGACTTATCCAAACCGAACCCTGAGACAAGATCCTTTGCATATTTTTATTGAGATAAGTAAATTCCATCCTTATGTTGCTGAATTTGTAATCCTAAGAAGAACTTTAATTCACCAACATTCCTCATTTCAAATTCTTTGCCAAGAGAGACTTGGAAATCTTTTGAAAGTTTCTCAGAAGTTGAACCATAGATGATATCATCTACATAGACTTGAGCAATGAAAACAACTTTCCCACTCCATTTGGTAAATAAGGTTTTGTCAGCTCCGCCTCTCGAAAAACATTTCCTAAGAAGAGAAGTAGTAAGTTTTTCGAACCAGGCTCTAGGTGCTTGTTTTAACCCATATATAATGTTTTTTTAAGCTTAAGAACATGATCTGGGAAATTAGGATTTTCAAAATCCTTAGGTGGAGCGACATAGACTTCTTTTTTTAAATTTCCGTTTAGGAGCGCGGATTTTATGTCCAATTGAAACAGCTTAACCTTAAGAAAACAAGCATGAGCTAACAATAGCCGAATGGACTCAAGGCGTGCCACAAGAGCAAAGGTTTCGTCAAAGTCGATACCTTCAATCTGTGAATATTCTTGAGCGACAAGTCTAGCTTTGTTTCTGACAATTGTGACAAATTTATCATACTTATTCTTGAATATCCATTTAGTACCAACATTATTGATATTGGAGGGACAAGGTACTAGTTCCCATACGTCATATCTTTGAAATTGATTTAACTCTTCATGCATTGCATTCACCCAAAAGGGATCACTAAGAGATTCACCAATATTTCTCTGTTCTACTTGTGAAATATAACAACCAAAATTGCAAATATTTTGAAGTTGTCCTCTTGTCTTAGCAGTAGAATATCTACCTCCAATAATACTGTTGGGATCATGATTCCTTTGAACCCATAGGTATCGAGAAGGGACACGCTCTTGTTCAATAGGATTAGCCTGATCAGTTCTCTTCTCCTCGTCACTAGAAATGTCAGGATCAATAACCGTTGGAATGACTTCAACTGATTCTGGAATTTCTTTGACTTTCTCAATTGTCTCAGTTGGTGGAAATTCAGCAAGAGGATTATCATGATGAAAATTACTAATATCATCGATAATAACATTAGAGGATTCCATGATAACTTGGGTTCTGAGATTAAACACTCGAAAACCACGACTATCAGAGGCATAGCCAAGGAAGATACCTTCATCACTTTTAGTATCAAATTTTCCTATCTGTTCTCGATCTTTTAGAATGTAGCACTTACTTCCGAACACTCTGAGATAGTGCAAGTTGGGTTTTCTACCGTACCACAACTCATAAGGAGTGTTTAGAGTTTTAGACCGTAGGTAGACACGGTTGATCAAATAGCATGCTGTAAAGACAGCTTCTCCTCAAAACCTTAAACGGTAAGGTTTTGTTATGGAGCATTACCCTAGCCATTTCCTGAATGTTCCTGTTTATTCTTTCTGCTACTTCATTGGATTGAGGACTAGTGGGTGGTGAGTATTGTTGGATAATCCCCAGTTCGTCACAAAATTAAAACACCTTAATGTCCTTGAATTTAGTTCCACGGTCTCTTCTAATTTTCTTTAGTTTGCGACCTTGTTCGTTCTGGATTCTTTTAACAATAATCTTGAATTCATCAAGGGTTTCATTCTTATGAGATAAAAATGCAACCCAAGTGAATCTGGTGTAATCATCTACCACAACTAAAGCATAATTATTACCAGCAACCGTGGGCTGTTGAATAGGTCCGGGGAGGTCCATATGAATTAAATCAAGTGGAGCTTTAGTGAGAATATCTCGAGATGATTTGTGGTGAACTTTCATTTGTTTACCCTTTTGACATGCACCACATACACCTTCAATCTTTGCATTGATTTTGGGAACACCTCTAACAAGTTCTTTATTAATGATCTTAGTTAGAAGGAGATAATTGATGTGACCAAAATGCTCATGCCAAAGATGTGTAGATTCCACCTTAGTCAAATTGCAACAGTTACTGAACTGAGTATCCAGAAGATAACAGTTATTTTTACCACGAGTTCCCTGAAAAATTACTTTCCCAGTTTTGTCTACAATGCCACATCCATTTGCATTGAAGACAACTTTATGGCCTTTGTCACAGATTTGACTAATAGAAAGAATATTTGCAGTCATACCTTTTACGTATACTATGTCATGAATCTCAGGTACGCCGGATAGTTTGATCGTCCCCTTTTTGCTTATGTAGAAACAACTCCCATCTCCAAATGTTACAGGACCTCCTTCATAATCGCTTGTAGTAACAAACCATGAGAGATCACCAGTCATATGTCGGCTACATCCGTTGTAAAGAAACCATTGAAAAGGTGATGTTGATTTTAAAGAAAAAGCTCCCATGCTAACACTACTTTCTTGTTTAGGATTTCTTGTTAGTTTTGTACATCCTCTTAGAGAAGTAAACAGTTGTTCAGTTTTCTTATGAAGATTACTTGAAACTTTTAGACTCTTTTGAAATGACATACAAGTATGTTGAAAGTGATTGGAGGAATCACAAAACAAACATGGACCAACATCTTTAAGCTCGTCTAAACGGTTTTAAGTCATATCAGGTTTCACAATGTTTAGACATTGTTTATCATCTGACTTACGACTGTTCTTCATGGAAGAACAACTAGAGTTATTCAAATCCATCAAAGGAATTTTAACAGATTTCAAATCCTCAAACATTGGAATTTCTGCAACAAAATCAGAGTTGATCCGGATTTGTTCATCCAACTTTTTATGAAGAATAACCAGTTTATCAGAACTTTCTTTACGGTTGGTTTTTAATCCTGATGTAGCGTTTCTAGAGACTTTACTGTCCATATAGTTAGATCGCTACAAACACAGACTTATAAGTTCTTTAAACGTATTTTCCTGCTCGAATAACAATTGAAAAAGCGGGGGTCTAACAACCACACCCAATATTTCTCTTAGCAATCTGTATGGACTAACTCTAATATACTTTTAAGAGAATCAACTAGACAGTCAGACTCAATCTTACTAAAAGTATATCAAAGAGTTATATCTCACTTTCTCGATTCAATACTTATTCAAGCAAATAGAGATCTGCGAGTCTAATTGAATACAAGAGAAATCACTTGAAAGGTACCAAAGAACAATGTTCAAGGATCAATCAATTTCAATCAACAACCAAAGGTTTTATTTCCTAATTGATCGATTCAACGCACAACCTGTGATATTTCAATTATATAACAAAATATAATGCGGAAAAGAAATAACACAGACACCAGAAGTTTTGTTAACGAGGAAACTGCAAATGTATAAAACCCCCGGGACCTAGTCCAGATTGAACACACACTATATTAAGCCGCTACAGAAACTATCCTACAACAAACTAACTTCGTTCTGGACTGTAGTTGAACCCCAATCAATCTCACACTGATCCAATGTACAGTTGAACTCCTTACGTCTCTGATCCCAGTAGGATACTAAGCACTTGATTCCCTTAGCTGATCTCACCCACAACTAAGAGTTGCTACGACCCAAAAATGAAGACTTTAATAAACAAATCTGCATCACATAGAAAATTCTACGGTAATAGATAAATCTGTCTCCCACAGAAATACCTACGAGTTTTTGTTCAGTCTTTTGATAAATCAAGGTGAACGGGAACCAATTGATAACCCGGACTTATATTCCTGAAGAACAACCTAGAATTATCAATCACCTCACAATAATCTTAATCGACAAACGATGAGATGAAGGTGCTTGTGACTTCTTTTATATCTTTCCTATTGAAGAAATCAATCCCAAGCCAATCTTGCGATTGTACTCAAATACGATAGAAACAGCAAGATTAGATCACGCAACTACAAATAAAATAGTTGGGTCTGGCTTCACAATCCTATTGAAGTCTTCAAGTCGTTAACCTACAGGGTCTCGAGTGGAAACCTAAGGTTAAAGGAGAATCGACTCTGTCTAATACAACTAGTATCACACAGGAGGTGTGGGGATTAGGTTTCCCAGTTGTTATAGTTGTCCTTTATATAGTCTTTCAAATCAGGATTTGCAATCAATGTTAGCTTAGTAACAAACCATTCAATATTCACCGTTAGATGAAAACCTGATTAGATTGAAGATAATATCTTTCAACCGTTAGATCGAAACTTAGCTTGTTACACACAAATGAAATGCACGTTTTAGGTTTGTGTAACTGTACCCAAACATGTACACTTAGTTGGTTCAGCAGTAGTTAACCAAATGGTTAGCCATATGAGCACTTCCATATCAACCATATTCTTCTTTACCACAACTAGTTCAAATGACTCAAATGAACAAGTTAGAGAGTTGCTTAGATCTTATAGAAGTATACAAGACAAAATCGAAGAAAAAACATTTGATTCACTCGAATCAATTCATGAAGTTTATAGCTACGGTTTGCAATTATGCATTCCTTAGTTTATATAAGTTTAAGTTCACGAATAATCGTTTTCAGAAAATAACCAACCTAAGTACGCAGACTGGTACGCGGACTTAAGTACCCGGAATAAGTTTGTTTTCAGTTCACAAACTCCAGCAGATTTTCACGGGACGTGAACTTCTGATGGTGCGCGTACGCGGACTTAAGTACCCGGAATAACAAATGTGCATAATCAAATTTTATATATCAATACGACTTTTGTCTCCAGATAGGAGATAGAGTGGATAGACCTTTAAGTAATAGATAAGTTCAAGTCTCCACATACCGTTTAGTCCATGAAGTTCCACAAGTTCCTTGAGTAGTTCTTCGTCTTTGTATGATGATCGCCATGGAGTCTTGAGCTCAACTACACTTTCTATCCTAGTCCGAGACTTAGATAATAGTAGACTATAAATAAATACTTATAGTTTTGATTACTAATATTGACAAACACGCTTCAAATAGCTACGCATGCGAGTTCGACCGAACAGTGCTCTAACGATTTTCCCCTTTGTCAATTTAAGTGACAAAACTATAAATACATATGAAATACAAAATAAATAATAAACTTTGAAGCTTCTCTTTCACATGCCATATCTTCTTGGTTCTTCAACATTACTCGAAATCTTCGTCACTTCCAAGTACTCCAAAGGTTGTAAGTTTAGTATCATCGTTGTTGAAAATCCGTAGCTATAACAATGAGAAAACAAGAATTCTCAATCATTGTTAATAGTGTCATAGTATTATTACACAACATCAAAGTTCAATTATATCACAACTTCGACAACAATACTATGGTTATATGTATCACTCCCCCTTAGTCAATACTCCATCTCACATGGAAACCACTCCCCCTTACATAATGATCCGAAAACCATATGTATTTGTAGTGTGAACTATACATTAGTTCTCCCCCTTTTTGTCAATAAAATTGGCAAAGGTACGAAAACTAGTGGAATCCTAATGAAATTTCCATAGAGACATTTCATGAACAAAAGAAAACACATATCAATTTTTTAGATGCAATCATATAGCCGGAGATAAATTCTTTCATCAAGGAGTTTATAAAGATACAAGGTAACTCCTATAATATTCCACAGTTGCACTCCCCACAAAGATTTGGCGATTAAGCACAAGTTCAATTAAGAACTCTCCTCCATAAAATGTCATTCCCGAAAGAACAAAAAGAGCGACCTTACTTTCACAAGAAGGATTTATTTGGACATAACAAATTACATACGAATATGAACTTGAATCCAAAAATGCTCAACTAAACTAACCACAAGAAAACCCATGATTAATTTAATCGAAAATGCTCAACATAAGAGAACTTACGGAGCCGCACACTATACACATTAAAATACGGATCAGGGAAGATCAATACTGCGGAATAGACAAGGATTCGTCCAAGTTTCTTCCCTATTTGCACAATGACATATAATAGACAAAATCCTCGTAAACAAAAGTTTTATCCTTTCTTTCATCAAAATATGACATAAAAGGCTTTAACTTTTGTAATGTCAAAAATTCATTCATTCTTTTATCAATACATGCATATCGACATGGGAAAGACTTAACTTTTGACAAAGTATGGGACAATCATAGTTCACGGATGCAAACACACATATCCCATAACATATTGCAATATATAAAACCATAAAGATTAATACTGCAAAAATCATCTTCCAAACAATTTTAGAATTTAAACAAATAAACCCAAAACAATAAAGATGAAAAATTTGGACATAGCTACGTGTAATCACAATAATGGATATTCCAAAAACTAGTTATTCTTCCTAAAACACAAGAAATAAAATTCTCATAAGAAGATTTACTATATGTTAAGACCTTTGAAGAATTCTTTGTCGTCCCCGAACTCCTTGTCGTCAACGGCCATTAGAACATAAGGTTCATGGAGATAGAAGTTAATATCAATAAACCTTCTTGACTGATACCGAACCAGGGCCTTCTGAATCTCATGAGTCTTAAGCACAAAAGCCTTTCTCTGTTGAATCTCCTTTTGTGTCTCCTTCAACACTTCAAGAACATCAGAAAACTTCTGAGAATTCGAAGGAACAGCTCTTGGCTTCCTCACATTCCTTCTTTTTCTTTTCAAGGTCGGAGGAATTGGAGATTTTTCTTTTTACTTCATGATTTATGGCTTAAAAATCATATTAACATCTTTTCCATCAGAAGACATGATTCTTGGAGTATCCATGAGTGTACGGGTTTGTGAGAGGAAATCACAATTTAAATCAGCAAGCAGTCTTAAAATAAAAATAATTTTTTAGGGAAGGAAAAAGATATGTAGGGTTACGAAACCTTTATACACACAGGTTCGTGAATATACAACTCTCAACCCTATAAAAGGCAGAATTGTCAATTTTAAGCCTCTTTTATTGATAGACAAGGAATTCCAATTTTGCATCAAGCAAGAAACAAAACTAAGAATAGAATAAAAACAAACTTTTCCTGAATCCTGAGAGGTGCACAACCTTGTCTCTTTTAATCAGGCACATGATACAAGATACACAAATCAACACAATCACGTTGTGTTGTGGTGAACAATAATTTGTCCACCATGTTCCTTTTGAGAGGAATCCATAGACCTATGTCTATCAAAACAATTAGACCATGTTTTCTTCTCTAATGGTCTTGTTTTATCCTTGGAAACAAACTTCTTAGACGAAGATAAAATCTTGCATACCTCAGCGGTCTTTTGAGCAAGTTTGATCTTGTTTGCTAATCGATTTTCTCTTCGTTGAAGTTTGTTGACAAGTCTCAATTTGTGTTTGTACTTGTAACACTTTGATAGTTCATGACCTTTGAGTGAACAATATAAACACGTCAATCTTGGATATAATTTAGGCATCTGAGATGTGCAAGATGCTAGACACATAGTTGTACCTGAAACATCATACACAGAGTTTCCAATAGAAAGGTCAATTTTATCCTCTAGATTGGTTGAATTTTCTTCTGAAAGAATATTGAGATTGATGTATGATCGCAGTCGTATGCGTCAAAAATAAATTCACTTTCCTAAAGTATATGATAAGAAAGAGTTTGTTTCCACAGAGAGACAATTGTACTTATTATGTATTCAATTTCTTAAAGTAACCAATTGGGGGGATTTATGATTTTTAAGTAAGCAATAAAAGTAAATCAAAAGCAAGTAAATAGTAGATTGTAATCAATGAGAGAAAGATATTGGTCAAGGAGTTCATCTTCTATCTTAAACAAGTGCCTGCGTACATGATTAGAATTACAATTTAATCTCTTTCATTAACAAAAGCCTAGAGTATCAAGAGAGCAAGATATTCTATTAATTTCCTAAGTTCATCAACATACACAATAGAGCTGCGTATGTGAATTCTACCTAAAGAATAACCTAACGCCTTGCTCTAATTAAGTTCAATTCCCAGGAGCATTAAGTTGTGGAAATAAGCTAATCAATGCAATTGTCATACATTGCGCATGACAATTCGGACAATGGTCAAACTCTACATATGATTACAAGAGTGTATCACTACAAACCGTAATCATATCATGCTCTTGTGTTTAGGGTTATCGCTTGATGAAAAACCCTAAAATAGCTATGGACAAGGATGCAAGTTCAATTAATTGGCCACTTAAATAACCAGACATCTAAGTCCTATCACAATACATCAATTATGTGATTATTAAAAACAATAGAGATTTGAACGATAATCAAGAGAGAAAACTAATACATTAATCAAGCACAAGTTTTAGATATAGGACTACATCCTTAACCAATAACAAGAGATTTAGCTACTCATAGCTATGGAGTTTATCATAATCAATAATCAAATAAAGAAGATGGAAGATAAATACGAAAGCAAACCCCAGTTGTGTAAACAAAAGCGGCTCTCCCCTTAGCTCCAAGAATAATACGTTGTCTTAAAAGTTGTAGAAGTCTTCTCTTTTATAGCTCTTGTTCCAAAATTAGGTCTAATCTTCAAAGTCCATTAGATGAAAATCCACGTGGCCCAAAAGTGAGAAAAACCCATGTAGAAACTTTGCCAAATTGTTGCCGGGAGTGCCCGGAAAAGTGTCTCGGGTGACCGGCAAAGTCCACCCGGTCACCGGTCAACTGGGTCAAATCGGGTCAACTCAGTCAAAGTACTGAGTCGAACCGGGTCAGATCAAGAGTCAGATCCTAGTCATCTATAGGTGAGCTAACTTGGCTGACTTAATTGAACTGCCATGGCATAAGCCATTTGCACTGGCCTGAGTGATGCTGCACAATGATTGTGCATCACAACCAGCCAACCTCTGCATTGCACCATGATTGCATTGTATACAATGATTCACCCTCATACAGCAGCTAGACCTCCTCTGTTCAAGACCCACTCTCTTCAAGCCATTGTTAACTGCAGTTCACACACAATCATTCTCAGACTCATTCATTCAAACACAGCCAAGCACCATCATTTCATTCTCTGTATTGCTCCAGTTAAGCTGCAACTGCCCCCATTCAGTCAATCTCAGTACCACCAGTTCTCTGCAATTCAGCTCCTTAACAAAAGCTGCATACAATTCCTCTCAGTTGATAAGCACCTCAGCCAATCTATTTCTACTGCACATTGCAACCACCATCTGAAATAGCTAACAAATACATCCAGCCCTCTATCCTTGTAGCTACCAGCTGCATTTCATGCCACATTAACCAGAACCTGCAATCCCTTATGCAGTTTAGCTAAAAAAAACAACAACACCAGCATCAACTCCAGCTGCTCTTCTCAATTCATACCAAACCATTAGCACTGACCAGAATGGACAGCAACACATACAGCATCACAACAGCAGCACAATCATCTTCTTCTCATTACTTTCTCATTTCAGCTCAAGACAAACCCACTAAGCCAAACATACAACACCATCTCTGCATCTTCAACCACCACAAACACCACTCATATCAATTTCAGGCATACTGGAACAGCAAAAGCTCTATCTTCTCAATCTCCGCTACCGTAACCAGCATTCATTCCTTCCTTGGCAAACCCATCTATACACACAACATCTCTTTTAATCCCAACTATCAGAACAACCAAAAGCAACACAACTCAGCATCCGACTCATATTTATGCTTTAATTCCACCACTGCAAAGCACCACCAGAATCACAATCTTCACCTGCATCTTGAAATCACACACAACCAAACTCAAATCTCAAAGAAAGACCACCAAAACCATTTCAGAAATCTTCCAAAAGCATCACTATCTCAACCTAGAATCTTGCTAACTTCCAATCCTTCTCCGAGATTTTAACAACAAACCCCAATTTCTAATTATCTCAGATCCAATTTCATCAGTATTAACAATTCATCTGCATACCCTTCAAAGAGCAACCACATACAGCATCAGCAGAATCACCACCTTCTATTCCTCATCTGTTTCTCATAAATCGCAGCTTTGAACTCAAGTTCGCCACCCATCTGAATCTCAGAAACAGATTGACAATCCTAGCTTAAATTTCTGTTAAAACCCAACATCACCACCAATTCCTTCACTTCTCAAGACCCATTTCTCTGTGTAATTCAACCATCTTCAGCAGCAACGGTGAATTGTTCTTCCTTGTTCTTTGATTCAAACCCTAAACTCCATTTCTAATGCCTTACTGGAAACACCAACGATACAGTGTCTTCTCAATCTCCTACTGAAATAGTTGTTGAAACCCTAATCGATCTCAACTACCACAGCAACACCAAATTCAGGAACCCTTATTCCTAATTTTTCCTTCTCAAACTCTGTTTCTCATCAATCTCATCTCTCAGTAATAACAGCAGCAGCTGCTTTCTTTTTTCGATTTCAGCTGCTAATGATTTGGGAAGAAAAATGTTAGGGTTAGAATATAGAAGCTGGGTCTAGATCTGGGTAATATGGGTCAGATTCAGACACCCCAGTACAGATAAGGGTCACCCAGATGATAACCCCTTAACCTCAGCTCGACTGTACTTAGTACTCCTCCAAATAGAGTTGCCCCTTAACTTTGACTGGGCTCCAGATAGTGTTCACCTTTATAGCGACGATTCTGCATTCCTTGCTCCAAATGAACGCTTTCTCCTTTTTGAGTTCTTCCACCAGCAGGAGCCGCCTCTTACTTCTCAGACCTACTTCATCTCTTCAATTTATATTCATCACTAAAGCAGTCATGCTTTTCAGACAGAAACTTGCATCACTAAAGCCGACATACTTTTCAGATAAAGATGAAGAAATAAAAGCAAATAATGAGAAATAGTCCACCTCCAACAACATTTGCACCTTTTTGCCTTGTTCTTCTTCTTTTGTTCCAAATGACTCCAAAGTACCTAAGTACTCAAAAACAAACGTGAGGTACATAATTTACACGAACACTTAGCAAAGAAAGCATAAATACTAGATATAAAATTAGGTGTTTTAGACACCTATCAATGTATGTATTGCTGCAACTATCAAAATCAATATTTTCACAAAAAAGTGCAACACTTGATTTTTCGTCTTCATTAGAATCATAGTTGTCAGATATTTCATCAAGAGTTGCAGCAAGACCTTTGTTCCAGTGTATTTCTTTCGATTTGGACAATGACCAAAACCTTTACACTTAAAGCACTGAGGCATATCCTCGTCATCAGTTTCATCATTATCCCTATTTTTAGGAGGAACACGATTATGGGGTTTATCCGATGACCTGGAGTTTACTTCTCTTCAAAAGAAGATCCCTAAACTGTCTTGTCATCAACGAGACTGACTTATCAAGATCTTCATCTGATGAATCAGCCTCAAAAAGATCATCTTCAGAGATGCAAACACTTTTAGTTTTATCAAGTAATTTGGTGTTATTTAGTGCTTTGAAAGCAACATCCTTACTAGACTTGGACGTATGCTCATGATCAAAGATATTTAACTTCCCAACCAGAGTATTTCTGGACAACGTTGCGAGATTATTTCCTTCAACGATGGCATGCTTCTTAGAATCGTATCTGCAGGGCAGAGATTTGAGAATTTTCATCACAATGTCCTTTTCAGGAATAGACATACCCAATGCAAAAGATGCATTAACAATTTTAGACACTTTGTGATTAAACTCATCAAATGATTATTCATCGGCCATACGAAGGTTTTCCTAATCAGAATTTAGGTTTTGAAGCCTAGCTTCTTTCTCACTGGTATTTCCTTCAAATACGGTTTCTAAGATATCTCGGGCTTCTTTAGACTTTGTGCACATAGTCACATGATGCTGAAGATCTGGGGTAATGACATGTATGATAAAATTTAAGCCGTCAGAATTTCGCTTTGCCACAAGGATTCCTTCTGGACTATATCTACCAATATCCTTAGGTATAGATACATCGCCTTCTGTATTAACCGGAGGATCATAGCCATTAACAACACGTACCCATGTTTGAAAATCACGAGCTTGAAGAAAAGCACGCATAACAATTTTCCACCATAAGTAGTTTGAGCCATCGAAGACTGGTGGTACGTTTATAGAGATAGAATTCCTGTCCAGAGTCAGATCGCTACAAACACATAATTGTAAGGTCTTTAAACATGCTTTCCTGCTCTGATACCAATTGATCGATTCAATGCACAACTTATGATATTTCACTTATGGATACTCCAGGCATCATGTCTTCTGATAGAAAAGATGTTAATATGATTGTTAAGCCATCAATCATGAAGGAAAAAGAAAGATTTCCGTTACCTCCAACTTTGAAAAGAAAAAGAAGGAATGTGAGGAAGCCAAGAGTTGTTCCTTCAAATTCTTAGAAGTTTTCTGATGTTCTTGAAGAGTTGAAGGAGACAAGAAAGGAGATTCAACAAATAAAGGATTATGTTTTGAGAACTCTTGAAATTCAGAAGACCCTGGTTCGACATCTTCAGCCTAGAAGGTTTGCTGGAATTGACTCCTTTCTTCACGAACCATATGTTCCCATGGTTGTTGATGACAAGGAGTTGGGGACGATAAAGAATTTTTCAAAGGTCTTAATGTCTAGGAAATCTTCTTATGAGAATTTCATTCTTGTGTTTTAGTAAGAATAACTAGAGTTTGGAATATCCATTATTGTGATTACACATAGCCATGTTCAACGTTTTTCATCTTCAATGTTTTTAGATTTTGCTTAAATTCTAAAGTTTGTTTGAAGGATGATTTTTGCAGTATTAATCTTTATGGTTTTGTATATTGCAATTTGTTATCGGATATGTGTGTTTGCGTCTGTGAACTATGATTGTCCCATACGTGGTCAAAAGTTAAGTCATTCATATATCTATATGCAAGTATTGATAAAAGATTGAATGAACTTTTGACTTATAAAAGTTAAGTCTTTTATGTCATTATGCAAATATTGATGGAAGAAAGGTTGAGCTTTTGTTTACAAAGATTATGTCTATGTCATTGTGCAAATGGTGATGAGAAATAGAATGAATCTTAGTTTATTCCACAATATTGATCTTCCCTGATCCATATTTCTTATGTATGTACAGTGCGGTTCCGTAAGTTTTCTTATGTTGAGCATTTCCGATTAAATTAAGCATAGGTTCTCTTGTGGTTAATTTAATTGGGTATTTTGGATACAAATTCATATTCTTATGTGATTTGTGTTGTCCAAATAAATCATTCTTTTCATGTGAAAGTAAGGTCGCTCTTGTTGTTCTTTCGAGAATGACATTTTACGGGGGAGAGTTCTTAATTGAACTTGTGCTTAATTGCCAAATCTTTGTGGGGGGTGCATATGTGGCATATTATAGGGGTTATCTTGTATCTTTATAAACTCCTTGATGAATGCATTTATCTTCGCCTATATGATTGCATCTAAAAAGATGATATGTACTTTCTTTTGGTCATGAAGTGTCTCTATGGAAATTTTATTAGGATCCCACTAGTTTTCGTACCTTTGCCAATTTTATTGACAAAAGAGGGAGAATTAATGTGTAGTTCACACTACAAATATATATGGTTTTCGGATCATTATGTAAGGGGGAGTGATTTCCATGTGAGATGGAGTATTGAATAAGGAGTGATACATATCACCATAGTTTTGTTGTCGAAGTTGTGATACAATTGAACTTTGATGTTGTGTAATAATACTATGACAATGTGTAACAATGATTGAGACCTTATGTTTTCTCATTGTTATGGATATGGATTTTCAACAACGATGATGCTGAACTTACAACCTTTGGAATCATTGGAGTACTTGGAAGTGACGAATATTTCGAGTAATGTTGAAGAACCAAGGAGATCATGCATGTGGAAGAGAAGTTTCAAAGTTTATTTATTTTGTATTCCATATGTATTGATAGTTTTGTCACTAAAATTGACAAAGGGGGAGATTGTTAGAGCACTGCTCGGTCGAACTCGCAAGCGTTGCTATCTCAAGATTGTTTTTCAAGTTTAGTTGCTAAAACTATAAGTCTTGATTTCTAGTCTACTAATAGCTAAGTCGCGGACTGGGATAGAAAGTGTAGTTGAGCTTTAGACTCCACGGTGTTCATCATGTAAAGACGAAGAACTACTCAAGGAACTGGTGGAACTTCATCGACAAAAAGGTATATGGAGACTTGAACTTATCTATCACTCAAAAGTCTACTTTATCTCCTATCTTGAGACAAAAGTCGTATTGCTATATAGACTATGATTATACGCATTTACTATTTCAAGCTGAGCTTATCTCACTTATCTATTTCTCGAATATGTGTTGGTAAGCTTTCGCTTTGGCCAAGTTCATCTTTACTAGTAACGAAAGTCATATTAGTTTCAATTACTTAAAAATCGCTTTGACGAAACATAGTTTGTGAACAACAAGTATATAACGTTCTCTAAGAATGTTTCAATGATTGAAATGAGAGTTTAGAATACATAACCATGGTTGGATATAAACATTGTGAGACAACTCATATGTGTGTAAGTCCAATATCCTTGAACCAAAGTATGCGTACTTTGCTGCTCAGGATAACCGGAACTAAAGTCCGCGTACCGGTACGCGTACTGTCGGAAGCTCACATCTCGTGAATTTCTTCCGGAGTTTGTGAACTGGAAAAAAAACTTAATCCGGGTACTTAAGCCCGCATACCGGTATGCGTACTTAAGTAGGTTGTTTTCTAAAAACAGTTTAATTCGTGAACTAAGACATTTATATTTTAAGGAATGCAATCTTTGCAAACCATGGATATAATGTTCATGAATAGACTAGAGTGAATCAAAACTGTTTTTGTTTCGATTGTGTCTTATATACTTCTATGATATCTAAGAAATTGAAAAATTCTCTAACTAGTTCATTTAAGTCATTTGAACTAGTTGTGGTAAAGAAGAATAAGGTTGATATGAAAGTGCTCATATGGCCTATGGTTAACTACCGTTGAACCAACGACTTGTACACGTTTAGGTACGGTTACTCAAACCTAAATGAAGTTACATTTCATGTGTGTATAACAAGCTAAGATTCGATCTAACAGTTGAAAGATATTAGCTTGAATCTAATCAGGTCTTCATCTAACAGTGAATATTGAGTTTTTTTTTACCAAGTTAGCATTGATAGCAAACCCTGATTTGAAGACTATATAAAGGAGAACTCTAGCAACTGGGAAACCTAATCCCCACACCTCCTGTGTGATACTAGTTGTATAAGCTAGTGTCGATTCTCCTTTAACCTTAGGTTTCTATCGAGACCCTGTAGGTTGACGACTTGAAGATCTCATTGAGATTGTGAAGCCAGACCCAACTATTTTCTATGTAGTTGCGTGATCTGATCTTGTTGTTTCTATCGTATTTGAGTACAATCGTAAGATTGGATTGAGATTAATTTCTCTGATAGGCAAGATAGAAAAGTAGTCACAAACATCTTCGTCTCATCGTTTGTGATTGATAATTCTAGGTTTTTCTTCGGGATTATAAGTCTGGGCTATCGATTAGTTCCTGTTCACCTTGATTTATCAAAAGACGGAACAAAAGTCGTAGGTATTTCTGTGAGAGACAGATTTATCTGTTCCTGTAGACTTTTCTGTGTGATACAGATTTGTTTATTAAAGTCTTGAACTTTGGGTCGTAGCAAGTCTTAGTTGTGGGTGAGATCATCTAAGGGAATAAGTGCGTAGTATCATGCTGGGATCAGAGACGTAAGGAGCGCAACTGTACATTTAATCAGTATGAGATTGATTGGGGTTCAACA
This sequence comes from Papaver somniferum, assembly GCF_003573695.1. Taxonomy (NCBI): domain Eukaryota; kingdom Viridiplantae; phylum Streptophyta; class Magnoliopsida; order Ranunculales; family Papaveraceae; genus Papaver; species Papaver somniferum. Next base: position 102,996,628 of record NC_039361.1, on the reverse strand, counting down.
ACATTCCAGACTGAAGTTAATTTGTTGTAGGCTAGTGTCTGTAGCGGCTTAATACAGTGTGTGTTCAATCTGGACTAGGTCTCGGGGTTTTTCTGCATTTGCGATTTCCTCGTTAACAAAACTTCTGGTGTCTGTGTTATTTCTTTTCTGCATTATATTTTGTTATATAATTGAAATATCACAGGTTGTGCATTGAATCGATCAATTGGTAAATCCAACCTTTGGTTGTTGATTGAAATTGATTGATACTTGAGCATTGGTCTTTGGTACCGTTCAAGTTAATTTCTCTTGTGTTCAATTAGACTCGCAGATTTCTATTTGCTTGAGTAAGTATTGAATCGAGAAATTAAGATATAGCTCCTAGATATACTTTTTATTAGACTGTCTAGTTGATTCTCTTAAAAGTATATTTGAGTTTTTCCATACTGATTGCTAAGAGAAATATTGGGTATGGTTGTTAGACTCCTGCTTTTTCACATATGCCCATATAAAAATAGTATCGAACATCAATCTTAACTACTACATAAGCCTTCCATGCCAACAATGCATCAAAAATGAATGTAAAAAGTCTTCAAAGTTCAACAAAAAAATGCAGAATGATCAACGGTTGAAATTGATCGGTTTATAACCGTAATTTTCGAACCGTACACCAAACCATAATGGTATCACGGTAAAATAAATCATGGTTGTGTCGGGTTCGGTCTAAAGGGTCGGTTCCTATGCAACTCTAAATAAATTAGTGTGATTATTGTTTAGTTATACATTATTTTTCTCACGAGCACGTGTCACGTATCTGGAGGTCGCGTGCAAGATAATTTTATAGCCCCAGCGATACACAAGGATCTGAGGAGCAGCGGATCCCTTCTTGATTTTCTTTAACCCATCTCGAGGAAGCATACCTCGACGACATATATGGTAAAGTAAAGCCTAGTCTAGGGAGGTGGTAGCTAGAGAAGGGACAAAGGTAGCTGACATATCCAATCAGTATTTAATACGATAATCCCTTATCTACACGCTTGACCAAGGCACGTGTAGAGAGATGAAATGGCAGATTCTGACTGGAGAAGGCTCACGGTGAACGAAGGTACAATCTGTACTAAGGATGGGTAGTTCCCGAAGGAACGTGGGTCAGCTGAGGTGGCAGAGTCCAACTGGAGAGAGCTCGCGGTGAACGAAGGTACCATTTGTACGGAAGATACATCAGGATACGATTGACCCAAAGACAGCAAAGATATATCTGGAGCAGAAGGGGTTATAAATACCAAGCTTCAATAACAAATAAAGGCATTCAATACCGGAAGGAGAGAAGATCTAGTCTTAATCTTATACATCTTTAATGTTTAGAACTTAAGTATTTACTATAGCTTGAGTTCTCTCTATTACTTTGGGAAGCATTTAAGATCTTTATAACAACCACTACTTAATAACTTAGTAGCACGTACATTACCTCAGTATTGTTCGTTATTATTATCTTTATCTTGAGTATCCTTTATTACTTAACCATATCAGTTCAACTGAGATCTCTTTACTACCTAATATCGGATTCTCTGAATTGTTTGCATTACGTAGATTATGAGAAAAACAATAGTCACAAGTGTGGTTCCATGCTTTAGGGGATCAGACCCTAATTAATCATGACCCTCTGATCGTAGTAGAATAAATCCCACTAGATTTAATCATGAAAGAAAATAAGCAGCACAAGACGACAAAAAGACGCAGTAGAAAAGTGTAAAACTAACGTCCATGTCAAATATCTGTTTCCGGATTTAGTACTTTCTACTAGCAAAACTCAAAACCTAAAAACTCGATTACCAACTCGAGTCTTCTGTTGAAAAAAGAAAATGACATAGAATTAGTTTTCTTCTTCTCCATAATCATCTCTACCACCTCCATAAAATTTGTAGAAGTTGTATTCGGAGTTGCTATAAGCCTAGAAGGAATTTAAAGTTCGTCATCATTGTTACTTCGTGAGCGATAATTCCTTTCTCTAATAACTGCATTTATTGATGGTGATAGTTGAATTTGTTAATAATGATGAAGTAAGTTGAAGAAGGAAGAATGGGAAAATCGTGTTTCAGATCTTCAAATGTGTCAATATTTTTATGGTCTCTTTGTACCAAAATGAATTCATGGAACACATGCTACAATCGATTGATTTATTAAATAGTTTTTAAGCACTGAATAGTGATTGGTTTTTTCTCTCTGTTTCTTTGAATCTAGTACAGACATCGAATTCGTTAAATTACTTTATGTATATCGTATTAAAAAAATAGAGAGGGTCAACTGCATCTGACTTTTTACTTTTTCAGTATTGTGAATGTAGCTCCGTAATTGGAAAAGGTCCTTCGGAGCAACTGCGGTGGTGCGAGTATAACCAAAGACCAAAAAGGAAAAAAAAGATCAAATTTTGAGTTTAGTCAGGTGTGTGACGCTACGGTGGAAAGATTAAATTTGGTCAGACGTACATTATACGTTCGCCTGGTGTGGGGCGTGGACTATATCAATGCCTGGTGTGCGGCGTGGACTATACGTTCGCCCGGTGCAGAGATTCAAAAAAAAAAAACACAGCTCAAAAATGGGGCGAAGGTATTAAGCCCGCCTCATGCAATCAACAAACTTTTAAAGAGTGGGGCGGAGGTATAAACCACGCCCCACACAAAAGAAAAAACAAAAAACGGGCGTGCATTATACGTTCGCCTGGTGTGGGGCGTGGACTATACGTCCGCCTGGGGTGGGACGTGGACTATACGTCCGCCTGGTGATGGGGCGTGGACTATATAAACGCCCGATTATATTTGGGTTTGGTCTTGGTCGCCGACCAAATTTGGTCTAGATTTTAGTCTTTGATCAAATTTTGATCGATGGTCCGTCCCACTACACCTATCCACTGGACACCATATTTGGGTTTAGTCGTCCGTTGTGGACGATCTCAATGATTGTTTTAATGGTGAGAGGAACCACTGGAATGTAATCATTCTTTTTTTGTCATGACAGCAGTGATTGATATTTTGGACACTTATCTACTGGTTAGCAGTAGGTACAAATATGATAATTGTGCCCGAGCACTTTCTTATGAATTCTATCTTAATGTTACTTTGTTTGTTTGGCCTGTGAATAATATTCTTATGTTGTGTAAAGTGAAAATGTGTTTGTTGTGATTGAGCACATTTTTGTGTTAGTACTTGGTGCAATTTATCTTATCAAACTTATAAAAATCTCGCAGGTCATGAAGCCCGGCCATGAAACATTTGACATTTTCTATTCGCATCTCACGACCGTAAGTAATTTTTCTCTTATTACTTTAAACTACTTGTACTGGGGATTTGGCATCATTAACCTTAGTTCTTTATTTGGACACATTTTTATTATCGGATGCTTGAGATTTTTGGATGGGCATGGTCTTTATGGATCTCTGAGATATATAGTGTCAACTATCGTAAAGTGCTACGTCTTGGTGGAGATCATTTTATGACTGCATTCAATAGTTTCATGATTGTGATGATAGTTTTCGCGAATGACAGAATATGCTTGGTTTTATACCTTGTGTTGAATAGGTCCATTGCCATGGGGGTAAAACCTTACCATTTGGATAAGTTTTAATGAATGGTGTACTTATAATCATCATATAATTACAAATTGGTTGTTAATAGTATGGATTGTATTTTTTTCCCTATAGATAATAGCTTACAAATTGCCGGTAGAATATGTGGTCTACATGCATTACATGCATAGAGGCTCTCTCACAATTCCATGCAAAACTATTTGGGAAGTGATGATTCCTAAAAAGGTAATTGATTTACCAAAAATGTGCAATTTCTTATTATTAAAAAAAGAATGTGTAGTAATGATATCTTTTATTTGACATTACAGGTACCAATCTTTCGTGAAGTCTTCCTTACGGACATGGTCACATCCTTCTCAATGGTTTGTAGTTTAATTTATTTATTTTTCAGTTTTCAATTTTTTTCCAGCATTTATAATTTAAATTATTCTCCTCTTTTCAATAAATTTTCCTTTTCTAGATCAAAAAAAAAATTTGATAAACAAGATGAACTTGGATTATAAGATAGCATGAAAAATATGGATGCAAATATTTGACCATCCAAAAAGCGTGGAGAGAGAAAGGAGACAAGAGAGAAAACTATTGTCCTAGAATATTAGATTTTTTTTTGATTTCTCACTCATTTTTCAGCCAAATCTCTTGATTCTTCTTGTTTTTTCTTCCTCTTATTCCTTCCTTTTCTTCCTCTTATTCCTTCCTACAAGTATGAGGTAGATTTTTGGTTTTCTAGTTCAAGTTTGGAGTGAATTGGTTTCATCTAGGGATTTTTTTCTTCAAATCAGCAATGGATGAAGTTAATTCAAGCTTGAGGTTAGCTGATTTTCCTCCATTAAACACATCAATTGGTGTTAATGGTGGTCAAAAGGAAAACCCCAAGTCAGTTCCAGATGGGGTTGCTACGAATTTGACTTTCGATGCTGCAACAAGAAGTATTGGGTCCTCTCATGGGGCTTGTTCTGAAAATATTAGGGCTGACAAATGGAGATCATTCTTCCTAAACGATAAGAGTTGCAATGAGGATTTTTCAGCCTGCGAATTGCCAATCCAAAAGCCGCAAACGATCAATGGTAAGAAGAAGTCTATTATCACCTCTGCTGATATTAAAGATGAACTTAAGGTTTGCGAAAAATTTCTTGTTTGGTATTTTGTTGATCGTAGAGTAGACTTCAATGTAGTTAAAATTGCGATGGAAAAGGCTTGGAATCTCAATGGAAATTTTCATATGACTCTACATGAAGAATCAGTGTTCATATTTGAGTTTAATTTGGATGAAGATAGGATTTCTACAATGGAGTTGGAGTATGTATTTGTGTCAAGTAAATTATTCTTAATTCTCTCATGCCAACTATTTATTGAACATGATATTCAGGAATTGAAAACAATACCTATTTGGTTGAAATTCTGGAACGTTCCTATTTATTTATGGAATGCTAAGGGACATAGTATGATTTCTAGTGTGGTAGGTACTCCCTTGCTTACTGATAACTATACTATAGCTAGACACATGAATGAGTTAGGCTAGGGTATGTGTGGAAATTTAATAAAAATTTGATTCTATGTACACCATTCCAGTCTCATTCGATGCTAAAGATTTTGAAGTCCTAGCTGATTATCCCTGGAAACCCCCAAGATGCCTGTCTTGCTCTACCTTTGGGAATTCAATTGCTAAATGTCATATTAATCCCGTAAACAAGGTTCTTAATAATGGGTGGTTACATAAAGAAATAATGGTGATAACTAAGGTGTTGGGAAGGTGTTAAAGACTCAAAGGACAGTTTAGGAAGCTGTGATTGTGAATGGGGATAAGGAAACAATGAAATTGTTGAAAAACAAGTGGGTAGTGAAGAGTCTGCACGCAATAAGGGAATTTTTGAGATGACTAAATACTTTGAGGATACTAGTGCTTATGTTGAGATTATAAAGAAGAAAAAAAAAACATATCTAGGAAAAACAAAGAATCTCTTTCAGTTGGGGAGATTAAAGAAGGTTTTGAGATGGGAATGATTATTCAACCGGTTATGGAAGGTGAAAAAGCGGGGGTCTAACAACACCACCCAATATTTCGTTTGACAATCTGAATAGACAAACTCCAATATACTTTCTAGAGAATCAACTAGACAGTCAGACTCAATCTAGAGTAAAGTATATCAAAGAGTTTAATATCTCTATTTCAACACAATAAAAGTTAAACAGAAACAAGTCCGTAAACCTGATTTTAGTGTGAAGCTCTTGAAACAAAGTCTTTTGTTTTAATCACAACCTATTCCATATCCACCGTGTATAAACCTCTTTAAGCAACAATCACTAAAGGAATATTTCAACACAGTGTCCACTTGAAATAGGGTTAGTCCGGACTGGTCTAACAATATGAAAATAACAAAATCAATTGTTCAAGATTAATCAAGTCTTATCCAACAAACAAGGTCGGATTTAACAACTATGATTGATTAATGTACAACCTGTGTTATTTCAATTATATAAATAAAATATAATGCGGAAAAGAAATAACACAGACACCAGATTTTGTTAACGAGGAAACCGCAAATGCATAAAAACCTCGGGACCTAGTCCGGAATAAACACACACTGATAATAAGATGTTACACCAAATTCCTACTACCTATTCGGACTAGATGTAATACCTTCTTCAACACTTGTATAACTCCTAGCAGAATACCGATTCTCTTTAGGAACTCTTCACACAAATATTCTAGCAGAACCCAAAGTTCTCTTTAGAAGATACACCAGTTTGATTTCCCTTTAGATGTGAATCAAGGTTTTGGAAATCTTGTGTTTATTTTGATAAAAACAATTACTAGATAAAAGTAATATCAAAACAAACTTGTAGATTAGGGTTTTAACTTACAATCAGTATGCGTACACACAAGGAGTCCGTGAACCTGATTTCCGTAAGTAAACTTGGGTGATTCCAAAGATCAATTTTCAAGTTATGAAAACCCTAATAAATATACCACAAGAACAACTAGAATAAATCTAGAGATATCTTGTTTAAAACTTCTCAAAGATTTTTACGAGATGCCTCAAAATAAGTTTTTCTTTATATTCTCCGATTTCGACTAACAAGTGTTGGTATACGATTGGAAACTGAAATCTATCAAAACCTAGGGTTTATGATCAAAACCTCTTGAATGGTTTTATATCAGAAGAGAAAACCTTAAAATAGACAAGAGGTGAAAAACCTAGATTACAAGTTGTATGATCAATCACGAAGATTAAATCCAACTTGGATTTGTGATCCCTAATACAAAGACTTTTATCTCACTCTTGTTCACGAAGAACGGAAGACGTGGAAAACAACCTGCAGAGCTTACACCAATATTTCAAAGGGATGAAAAACGTGTAAACTCGCTAACTCATTATTTATAATGAACAATGGATTGGAAGCTAAGCAAAGCTATTTTCCTTTTACAAGATTCTCCTAAATATGGGAGTCCTTTCTAAGTTAAAACTCTTACCAAAATAATTAAATAAATAACTTATTTAGCAAAAATTATATTTATGTGAATAAATCACATTTTAACTTAGGCAGGAATCACAAACACTTTAATATGGTAATCAAAAGTGTTTGGACCAATAGCTAACTTGCCTAGATAAGGAAATATCACCAACTTGTCCAAAAATCGCTTTTAGTCACGTATTGGGCCCAAGTTCGTGGACCACTCCAAAGCCCATGGAATGTTTCCTACTAATGAACTTAAATCACTCATAACTTTTTCGTTATAACTCGGAATTGAGTGATTCTTGGCTCATTGGATTCGCAAGCTCATTCACTATAACATGAGATCCTTTATAGAGATAAAGGTTATTATCACCAAAGTCATGAATCAAATAACCTCAAGTATATATACATAAATGTACATTTACCGTCATAGGAATTGTTCCATAGAGTGAACATTTATCTCGATAGATTAGAAAGGTATAATTGAACAAGAATCCAAATGAAATCAATCACATACCTTTGTTGATGAAGTACTTGTTGATGTCTTCTTGTAGCCTTCAATTTTCAATCTTCATCCTTTAAGGATAGCTTCGATTCAACTTCTTAGACCTAAACTAGTCCGAAACTATCTTTAGTATGCTAAATCAAGAATCATTTTGGAAACTAAAATTGACAACTAACTTGACATACCAACGCTAGTGGGTTCAACCGAGCAGTGTTCTAACAATCTCTCCCTTTGTCAATTTTAGTGACAAAACCATTTTACATATGGCTTGTACTTGTTAAAAGTAAAAACGACAATCTTGATTTACTTGGTTCTTCAACTCTTCATGTGTTCATCCTGTACTTGTTGAAGATCCATCATAGTATTATTACACAACATCAAAGTTTCATTGTATCACAATTTTGACAATAATACTACGGTGATATGTATCACTTCCCCTTAGTCAATACTCCATCTCACATGGAAACCACTACCCCTTACACAGTGATCCGAAAACCATATGTATATGTAGTAGAACTACACATTAATTCTCGTCCTTTTTGTTAATAAAATTGGCAAAGGTACAAGAACGAGATCCTAATGAAATTTCCGAGAAGAGATGTTTCATAGACTAAAAGAAAAAATACATACCAACTTAATTTAGATGCAATCATAAAGCCGAAGCTAAATGCATTCATCAAGGAGTTTTAAGATACAAGATAACCCCTATAAAATCCCACAGCCGCACACCCCGCAAGATATTACCATTAAGCACAAGTTCAAAATAACTCTCCCCCATTTGATGTCATTCCCGAAAGAACAACAAGAGCGACCTTACTCCAGAGATAAGGATTTATAAATTGGATTTTAGTAAACCCACAAGGAGATATGATTTAAGAACCAATCATTGAAAGTATCTCATGAAATCATGTTACTAAAAAAGTTTAGAACTATCTCATAGTAATAATACACAATATGTGATCATGAAGATCAAGTATTATGATCATCTTTTCTAAGATACAAACTTGTATAAACAAGACTTGATATGCTTAGAAGGAAGAATAAACTTTTCCACAAGAATTTACACCAAGAATGGTTACCATGAGAGTATGAAAAAAATTCTTTGACAATAAAAACCAATCCATGGCTTTGATAATTGCTTCTAACCTGTTAAATTTAAGAATTTCAATCACAAATCAAGTTAGGTAATTAAGACTCATTCATGTGGTATCTAGTCATCTAATCACTTCCATATAAACCATATTCTTCTTCACCATAACTAGTTCAATTGACTCAAATGAACTAGTTAGAGAGTTGTTCAGTTGCTATGAGATCTTATGTAACTACACAAGACACAATTGAAACAAAGATGATTCGATTCGATGAATTAGCTCATGAACTTTATAGCCACAGTTTGCATAAAGCATCCTTTAGTAATTTAAGTTTCATGTTCAGAGCACATCTTTAGATCATAACCACTTAAGCTCACAAACAAGTTCGCGGACTTAAGATAACCGGCAGAGTTTTCCAAACTCAGTAGAAATTCTAGGAAAGAGAACTTCCGCCAGTTCGCGGACTAAGCACACAAACGAGTTTTGGAAAATCCAGCAGAAATTATCGGTCGAGAACTTCCGACAGTTCTCAGAATGAGTCTGCGGACTGGGTTCGCAGACTTGGCAAGCCAATTCCACAATCCTTCCGATTTCTCTTGATCAACAAAGTTCGAAAACTTCGGTTTAAGGAATACATGGTTATGTAATCTAAACTCTCATTTCAATCATTGAGACAATCTCAGAGGACGCTATATAACCGTTATTCACAGACCAATTCACGTCAGAGCAATTCTCAAAGTGATTGAAACTTTTCATGACTTTCGTCACTAGGTGAAGATAAACTTGATTGAAGAGAAAGCTTACCAACACATGTTTCGAGGAATATATAAGTGAACTAAACTCAGCTCGAAACAATAAATTGTTCCACATATTCAGAAATTTCCTAACTTAATATGTGCGCCCCAATTCTTTTGCAATACTCACCGCATTTATTAGGGCTTCTTGGCGAGGATGCACTTTCAACACAATCAGGTTGTGCTGAGGTGAGCAAAATCTTGCTCACTACAGTTATTTAAAACAAAATCATGCATGGACTCTAGGAATTTAAAAACTTCCTTGAAACTTTCAATAAATGTTCCATACCTTTTTAAGATGTTATCCCTAGTCAAACTCTTGTTTGGGAGATCCTTCTTAATAGAACTCGTTGCTTTATTGGTCTTTTTTGGTACCCAATTCTGAGTAGCTTTTGGAGCAACGTATTTCTTTTTCTCCCCAATATAATTGTGAAAATTCTTTGGGGGAATACTGAAAGAACTGTTATTATGAGACTCAGTTTTTCTCCAGTTTGGAACATCATATCTTGTCATCCTAACAGAATCATATCTGGTTTTATCTCGTTTAAGAAATCTGCAATTCCTTTGCAAGTGACCTGGTTTTCCACAATAAAAACAATGTTTAGTATAATGGAAAAAGTTACGTTTAGTATTACCTGAATGTGTATGTGATTTCTTTGGAGCTTGGCAGGATTTTTTCTTTTCGCCATCCGTAGTTGGTAGAGATACTTTACTTTTGCCAACCGTGGAAGGTTTTGGTTGAGAAGAATATTTAACTTTGACAAATTTTACCTCTTTGCAAATACTAGGACCGTCTATTCCTTCATAGCCCAATCCTCTTGTATCACGATGAATTCTACATGCTCCCAATATCGAGGTTAATTTATCTGAGCTTCTATTTCTAGATAAACTCTCTTTTAAGCTCAAGTTTTCTTCTTCCAAACTTTTGACCTTCTCAAGTGCAATAACTAGATCATTCTTGGATGATTCACATTGAACTTTGAGATCTTCTCTTTCCGAATCAAATAACAAGTTCATCTCAATATTCTGCAAGTTATCTAGCTTTGCTTGAAGAGTAACTTCCCGATCTCGACCTTCGGCAATTTCTTCTTTAAGCTTTCGTATTTCGTTGAGATAATCTCTTGCACCAATAGAATCAAGTTGGTCTTGCAAGCCTTTATTCCGACTACGAAGTCTGTCATATTTAACTTTCTCACTGAAAATGGTGCTTTCAGCCTCCGAGAGTTTTCGATGACTTTCTTTAAGAAGATTATTAGCTACTGGATCATCATGGAACACTTCTTTGTCAGAATCAGAATCAGTATCAGAAAGAATTTTTCTAGAAGCTAATGAAACCTCTCCTATGAGATTTTGAGGATTATAATATTCAGGTCCATCATCAAGAGTAGGAAAGTCTTCTGCATATGCCGATTTTCTACGACTCCAGCTAGGACATACTGCTAGGGAACATGGTTTCGGTTTTCCGTTGGAAACCGACCGAACCAGAACAATAAGGAAGAAACCGAACCAAACCATTTAGATTTGGATTGGTTTGGTAAAAAAGTTAAAAACCGACATTACTGGTTTGGTTTTGGTTTGACCGGAAAACCGAACCAAAAACCATTGGAAAACCGATAAATATAGACGGTTGATCAATATCAGATAGATTCAATCCACACCCTTCGTATTTCTTAAGTTATAACCTAAGTATACATTTCGTCGACCTAATTTTCACTTCATATCTCTTCGCCTCCTTCTTCAGTTCATAGAAGTAGAACAGAGACTAAAGTTAGGAGAAATCAAAAATCAAATCATGAATCGTGATCTTTAGACTCTAGTAAAATCTAATCATCCCCTCCTTTTTCTTCTTCTTCTTCTTCTTCTCCTCCTCCTCCTCCTCCTCCTTCTATTCAGGCGAAATATGTTCATATGAGTTTGTAACCTGTCAGTGTTAGCTAGGGTTTACTAGTAGAAGGTATCATATTCAGACGAAATAAACAAGTGAACATCTAATTTCTTTTAAGAGGTATCATATTTATGTAACTTGGGTTACTTGATTTACATGATTTATTTTTAATCTAGGGTTTACTAAAATGATTTGATTTTGCTTGTTTTGTTTTTTTGGAGGATTAAGTTTATTTCTTTGATTCAACTATGGAGGAATCAGGATCAACACCAGTAAGATATTTTTCCTCAAGAATTAGAAAATTAGGATTCTAAAATTTGCAGTCTTCTTTTACCAATTCGTTCAAGTGATTGGTACCAGTGTGTCAATTCGTTTTTTTACCAATGTTTTACTAAAATCCAGCTCTTTTTTGCGCACCCAACTTCAATATTATAACACTTGATAATGATGATGTTGATTTAGCAGTGAAAATACTTAGTTCTTCTTCCATGGTTGGTGAGATATGATACAGAGAGATGATACTCAAACACACCTTGTATTGAACCAAACTGACTGAAGTAACACACAAGAACTTGATTGGGTTCAGTCTCCTTAGTATTTTTTTTCGGCTGCTGTTAATTTATAATGTATGGTTCTTACCACTTTTTAATGTATGGTATTTTGACAAGCTTAGGATCCTGTCGCAGTTAGATAGTACCCATAACTCAAGAACATCGCGTGTACTGCGAACCCGACTTTGTCATGAGCGTTACGAAAATTCGGTCGTGTGGCTCTGATTACATCCATAACACCTTTTACGTTGGCCATTGATGCTGGAATTTTCTCTGGACGCTTTAATGCAGCGCAAGCTTAAATAACAGTGATGGATGTTTTTCTCTATATTACTAGGCGTTCTTTTATAGTCTTCAGTGATTCCTAATACTAGGAAGACTAAACAACAATTACTATAGATCCAAACGTTATCTGAATCAATTTTTCCATTGTAGATCATTTTGATCACATAAGTAAGTCCTGGGCGCGGGTAACCTTGAAGGCTTTTGGAAGAGTCTCGTCTGTTGGTTTGGTGAACTAAGTGATTGGTTTGAATGCACTTTGATATGCTTCAGTCAGTTTGGTTCAATTCGTCTGTATCACTTCTTCGTCTGTTGTATAGAAATACTGTACTTATCTTTTTAAAAAGCAAAGTAGTATTTGAATGCACTTTACTTATCTTTTTAATAAGTAGTATTTGAATGCACTTTGATATGCTTTTTTTACATGTTATCTGATTTGAATTTTTGCCTTGTTTATATTCAGGCTTCCGTTAACTCAAATGCAATGTTGCCACCACTAAATCCTCCTCCAAGATCTTCTAACTCCTCTACAGAAGTTAGTTCAGTTGGACAAGTACCAACTGCAGGTGAAGCTCCATCTGCACCAGCTGCCAATGTTTCCAATGCTGGTACCATCACTGCAGCAGCTTCTAAGAAGCGGAAGAAAACTTCATGGGTATGGGATCACGTTGATCTAGACCCTCCACCTTCGGTAATGGTTACTTGCAAGAAATGTAAACAGAGAATGAAAGCTGACTCTTCTACACATGGGACCGGCTCCTTGAATAACCATTAAAAAAGTGTTTGAATCTTATTCCTAAGGATTCTGGTCAGTCGACTCTTTCTTTTGAACCTGCTAGGATGGGAGAAGATGAAAAGTTAGTTGCTGTAACTTTTTGTCAGGATTCGTGTAGAAAAGCATTGGTTATATTCATCATAGTGGATGAGCAGCCTTTTGGAATAGTTGAGGGGGAAGGTTTCCGAGAATTTTGCAGGGTACTTGAGAGTAGATTCAAGATACCATCTCGTATCATTGTACGAAGAGATGTTATGGAACTGTTCGCGTACAAGAAGGAGACATTGAAGAATTATTTCAAGGTTAATAAAGTCAGAGTTTGCCTCACCACTGACACATGGAGATCAATTCAAAAGTTGGGATATATGGTTATTACTGCACATTGGATAGATTCTAATTAGAAGTTTCATAAGAAGATAATTAGTTTCATCCAAATTGTAGGTCATAACGGTGAGACTATTGGTAGGATCATAGGAACATGCTTGTTAGATTGGGAGATCGAAAATGTGTTTACTATAACTTTAGATAATGTTTTTGCCAACGATGTAGCTATAAAATATCTGCAAAATCAAGTGCTTAGAAAGAATTCAGATTTAGTGAAAGGTTTCTTACAAGTGAGATGCGTTGATCACGTCCTTTCCCTTGTTGTGAAGCATGGAATGAAGGAGTATGACATGTCGATTAAGAGAATAAGGGCAGTAGTGAAGTATTGTATGAGTTCTCCTGCAAGATTGAAAAAATTTATGGAGTGTGTCACTTACGAGAAGATTGAATGCAAGAAGGGTTTGGTCCTAGATGTAGCACCCGTTGGAATTCGACATTTATTATGTTAGACTCAACTGAGAAGTATCAGCCAGCTTTTGAGAGGTTAGAGTATGAGGACAAGGCATTCAAGAAGAAGTTCTATTTTGTTGAAAGTCAAATTCCTTTAATTTCTTCTACTTGTAGTACTTCCACTGCTGATAACCAACCTGACTGGGATGTGGATGAGGACCAAGATGCAGACTTAAGTTCTGAAGAAGAAGTTATTGTTACTACAAAGAGAGGAAAGAAACGCAAGAGAACAAGTTCTGATAAGGCCCCATCAACACCTCTTTTGCATGCGCCATACCCATCATATTGGTCGTATGCTAGAGCCTTTGCGAAGTTTTTGAAGGTATTTTATGACTTTACTGTCAAGTTCTCCGCTTCTACTCATGTTACTGCACACGAATTCTTGTTTCATGTGAGTGTTATTCATCGAATTTTAAACACATGGGCAAATCACAAAGATACATTTCTTTATAGCATGGGTCTTAAAATGAAAAGTAAATATAACCAGTATTGGGGACGTTATGAAAAGATGAACAATCTTATGTTTATTGTTGTATTATTGAATCCACAAGATAAAGAATGAGGATTAAAGTTTCTTCTTGGCCAGTTAGGTATTGGTGGTGGTTATTTGAGAACAGAACTAATGGATCTTGTAATGAGGGACTTTAAGGCTATTTTTGAAGAGTACTGGAATGTCCAATTGAGTGCTGGAAACTCAACAGTTGTAACAGATAGTAGTGGTGGTAATACTGTAGGCGCTCCAGATGATGAAGGAGATTGTGCTGCAGCCGCCCTTATGGTAGAGAGAGCAAGAGAATAATAATAAAGTTTTGATGATGAAGGGAAAAATGAGATGGAGTCTTATTTGAGAGAGAAACGAGAACCGCTGAAGGAGAAAGTTTCTTTTGATATTTTAGGTTGGTGGAAGACGAACTCGACTAGGTTTCCTACTTTGGCACTAATGGAAAGAGATATATTGACTATACCCATCTCTTCAGTGGCATCCGAATCTTCCTTTAGCACTGGGAGATGTATTCTTGATCCATACCGAAGTTCTTTACTTCCCACAACAGTTGAGGCACTGATTTGTGCTCAAAATTGGTTGAAGACGCCGATTGATCTTGATATTTCTTCCTTGGGACCAGAAGAGGAAGTTAGTTCAGGTATTATTTCATTTGTTAATTTGTTTGTAGAATTTTTGGATACTCACTGTATACTACTAATTGTGCATTTGTTCAGTGCATAATTTTTGGACTCTCTCTCTAAATCCATGTTCGTAAACATAACAAATGATGATGTTGAGGACTAAGGAGTACCAAGGTAATTCATCTCACCAATTGGATTAGTTTAAGTTGGTAAATATTTTTGGAAGCATGTTTAGAATGACTGGTTCAGTTATTATATTAGTGGCTACATTTTCAAATCCGGCCAATCAGGTTTAATTTATCTGTTGTTGTGTCGTTTCGCATCAACATTACTTTAAGATGCCAGGACCAAAAGTGAATGTTAAAACACAAGCACGACAAAATCTAGATCCTGACGTGTTAGCCATCTAGTTTCAGGAAATTAGAAGGGATACACAATATTTTCATTCAAACTAGAATTGCATTGGACTTCTACGTTCGCTAACTTCTATTGCATTGTAAAAGTGCAACACATGGTGTTTTCTTTGGATTTAATTTAAAGCCTTAATGTGCTAATTTAATGCCTCTTAAACCTGTTAAGTTATTACTTGGTAAAAATAGTTGGATTAATCATGTTCAGTTAGCAAAGAAAGATAGATTCCGAAGTTCGAAACCAAAATCAAATATAATCCCAGAAGGTTTAATTTAGTGGATACATTTTCCTCCTGATGGTGTGTTTACATGTCACGTCTTTTCACTGTTAGCATTTTCATGTATTGCTTGCCATCATGATTAGTGGAAATATACCTGAATTAGATTCTAACTACCAGTTGCTTGCCATTTTCATATACATGCAGTCAGCAACCCTGGAAAGTCTGAAGCTATCAGTTGATTTTGTGGATGCATAGCTGGAAAGTGTCGATGTTGTTTAGATGTTATGGAGACTGTGGATGCTTAGGTAGTTAGGTGGCACTTGCTTAGTTTATTTTTTTTATATAAGTTTTGGTGAAACTGAAAGAAGATGTAATCTACTAATCTTTATCTTTTGAATTGTGTTTAAGAATGTTATGAATTTGGATTGTGTATGTAATGTGAATGTATGTAGCCTGGAGGTAGGTTTGAAAATCTTTGAACTATGTTTTTTTTTCTTAGATTTGAACTGTCAGTTTCCTGAAACTGACATAGCAGCCGGTTAACCGATATCCGCTGGAATAAACCGAAACCGGATAGAACAATTAAGAAACCGAACCAATGGTTAATGGATTGGGTTGGTTCATATTTTAAGAAATCGATAGTATTGGTTTCGGTTTTGGTTTGGCTAGAAACCGAACCAAAACCGACCATGAACAGCCCTACATACTGCAGACAAGTGCCGGAAACCACGACAGTTATAGCATTGTGCATCATACTTAGGAGATGTTACACTTTTAGAAAAACTCTTTTTCCTGTCTCTCAAGAATTTTCTAAATTGTCGTGGAGTAACATCCTTAGTATCTGGCGAACCAGATTTATCCTTAGAGGATTCAGAGTTGTTTGCAGCTTTCAGAGAAATCACCTCTTTTATTGCGTGTTCATTATCAAAAATCTTTAACTTTCCAGCAAGAGTACTTCTTGAGAGTGTAGAAAGATCGTTTCCTTCTTCAATAGCATGTTTCTTAGACTTGTATCTTGATGGTAGAGACCTGGGAATTTTGCACATAATATCTTTCTCCGGAATAGTTTTTCCTAATGAAAAAGAGGAGTTAACTATTTGAGAAAGTCTTTGGTTAAAATCATCAAAGGTTTCATCATCAGACATGAGAAGGTTTTCCCAGTCAGAAGCTAGATTTTGAAGGCTTGCTTCTTTCTCTGCGGCATTCCCTTCGAATACGGTTTCTAAGATATCCCAAGCATCTTTAGGCTTATTGCACGTAGTCACGTGGTGTTGAAGATCCGGGGTAATGGCATGGATGATATCATTCAAACCGTCTTAGTTTTGCTTTGCAGCAAGTATCTCGGCAAGACTGTATTCACCAATGTTCTTGGGAACGTTTACATCTCCAACTGCCACCATGGGTGCATCATATCCACTAACTATATATACCCATGATTGAAAATCACGTGCTTGAAGAAAAGCTCGCATAACAATTTTCCACTATAAGTAATTAGTGTCATTGAAGGCTGGTGGTACGTTTATAGAGATAGCACCTCTGTCCATAGAATCAGATTGCTACAAACACAGACTTATGAGGTCTTAGCGTGTTTGCCTGCTCTGATACCAATTGAAAAAGCGGGGGTCTAACAACATCACCCAATATTTCGTTTGGCAATCTGAATAGACAAACTCTAATATACTTTCTAGAGAATCAACTAGACAGTCAGACTCAATCTAGAGTAAAGTATATCAACGAGTTTAATATCTCTATTTCAACACAATCAAAGTTAAATAGAAACAAGTCCGTAAACCTGATTTTAATGTGAAGCACTTGAAACAAAGTCTTTTGTTTTAATCACAACCTATTCAATATCCACCGTGTATAAACCTCTTTAAGCAACAATCACTAAAGGAATATTTCAACACAGTGTCCACTTGAAATAGGGTTAGTCCGGACTGGTCTAACAATGTGAAAATAACAAAATCAATTGTTCAAGATCAATCAAGTCTTATCCAACAAACAAGGTCGGATTTAACAACTATGATTGATTAACGTACAACCTGTATTATTTAAATTATATAAATAAAATATAATGCGGAAAAGAAATAACACAGACATCAGATTTTGTTAACATGGAAACCGCAAATGCAGAAAAACCCCGGGACCTAGTCCAGAATAAATAAACACTGATAATAAGCTGTTGCACCAAATTCCTACTACCTATTCGGACTAGATGTAATACCTTCTTCAGCACTTGTAGAACTCCTAGCAGAATATCGATTCTCTTTAGGAACTCTTCACACAAATCTTCTAGCATAACCCAAAGTTCTCTTTAGAAGATACACCACAACAATCGATACGATTTGATATTTTGTTGCACAAAGCACTAATTTGATTTCCCTTTAGATGTGAATCAAGGTTTTGGAAATCTTGTGTTTATTTTGATAAAAACAATTACTAGGTAAAAATAATATCAGAACAAACTTGTATATTAGGGTTTTAACTTATAATCAGTATGCGTACACACAAGGAGTCCGTGAACCTGATTTCCGTAAGTAAACTTGGGTGATTCGAAAGATCAATTTCCAAGTTATGAAAACCCTAATAAATATACCACAAGAACAACTAGAATAAATCTATAGATATCTTGTTTAAAACTTCTCAAGGATTTTTACGAGATGCCTCAAAAGAAGTTTTTCTTTCTAGTCTCCTATTTCGACTAACAAGTGTTGGTGTACGATCGGAAACTGAAATCTATCAAAACCTAGGGTTTATGATCAACAACTCTTGAATAGTTTTATATCAGAAGAGAAAACCTTAGAATAGACAAGAGGTGAAAAAACTAGATTACAAGTTGTATGATCAGTCACGAAGATTAAATCCATCTTGGCTTTGTGATCCCTAATATAAAGACTTTTATCTCACTCTCGTTCACGAAAAAACGGAAGACATGGAAAACAACCTGCAGAGCTTACGCCAATTTTCCAAAGGGATGAAAAACGTGTAAACTCGCGAACTCATTATTTATACTGAACAATAGCTTGGAAGCTTAGAAAAGCTATTTTCCTTTTACAAGACTCTCCTAAATATGGGAGTCTTTCCTAAGTTAAAACTCTTGCCAAAATAATTAAATAAATAACTTAGTTAGCAAAAATTATATTTATGTGAATAAATCACATTTTAACTTAGGCAGGAATCACAAACACTTTAATATGGTAATCAAAAGTGTTTGGAACAATAGCTAACTTGCCTAGATAAGGAAACATCACCAACTTGACCAAAAATCCCTTTTAGTCACGTATTGGGCCCAAGTTCGCGGACCACTCCAAAGCCCATGGAATGTTTCCTACTAATGAACTTAAATCACTCATAACTTTGTCGTTATAACTCGGAATTGAGTGATTCTTGGCTCATTGGATTCGCAAGCTCATTCACTATAACATGAGATCCTTTATAGAGATAAAGGTTATTATCACCAAAGTCATGAATCAAATAACCTCAAGTATATATAC
Organism: Papaver somniferum; assembly: GCF_003573695.1. Taxonomy (NCBI): domain Eukaryota; kingdom Viridiplantae; phylum Streptophyta; class Magnoliopsida; order Ranunculales; family Papaveraceae; genus Papaver; species Papaver somniferum. The sequence goes on along the minus strand of NC_039361.1, from coordinate 102,977,640 downwards.
ATAAATGTACATTTACCGTCATAGGAATTGTTGCATAGAGTGAGCATTTATCTCGATAGATTAGAAAGGTATAATTGAACAAGAATCCAAATGAAATCAATCACACACCTTTGTTGATGAAGTACTTGTTGATGTCTTCTTGTAGCCTTCAATCTTCAATCTTCATCTTTTAAGGATAGCTTCGATTCAACTTCTTAGACCTAAACTAGTCCGAAACTATCTTTAGTATGCTAAATCAAGAATGCATTTTGGCAACTAAAATTGACAACTAACTTGACATACCAACGCTAGTTGGTTCAACCGAGCAGTGCTCTAACAGAAGGGACAAGCACCTCATCTTATGGCCCACCTGTTCCCCTGGCTTTGAACATTATAATAGATTACAACCTATCGAAGAAGACGAGGAGATCGGCACTTATGAACCAGTTTCTGAAGAGACAGAGACAAGCATATCAAAACCAACCTTGTCGGAGCCAATTCTAGTAAAGAGTAAGAAGTTAAAGTTAAAAGCTAAAGCTACAAGTATATATTCCACCGGTTCTTTAAGTATAATTAAGAAAACTTCCTAAAAATCTAGAGCTCCTAATGATAAATCTAAAACTAAGCTTACGACATGTGGTTCTCTTTGGGGTTTAAATTTTTCCCCTTTAGAGGTAGATCATCAAGATATGTTTAATAATTTTGTGAATAATCACAGGAGTTGTTGAGGAAACTTCTACTTGATATTAGATATTTTCTTTTGGGTTTGCAAGTTGCACTTTGTATTTCAGGTCGACTAGATGTACCTTCATCTGTTAGTCCTCTTTGTGTCCTTTGTTTATGTTTAGCTTTTGCTATTGCTTGTACTTTTTGGGGTTTTTTTGGGCTTTGCCCTCATCTTTTGTTATATGTGCCTGCACACGGCTTGTGTGCCCTTTAATATATTCTCTTTTGACCGATCAAAAATAAAATAAAAAATGCATCTGACCACTTCGTCCCATCATCATGTAAGTACAAAGCTCGCCCAAAAACTTAATATTGAATTATTTTCAGTTTGTTGTTGGATCTAGAATCATTTTTACCGGCTGAAAATACTTCTTGTACCCCCAAGCCCTAACGAAAATAAATTCCAAATATTCAACACTTCACAGTTGAGAGTTCACACCAATCTCCCGCATATCGAGGTGACATATCTGTTTGACCATGGATGATGGTGCAAGAGGACCACAACCATCATTGTATTTTTACAATCATTCTCTATGTTTCTCTTGACCAGGCAGTGACCAATTTGACTTACTCTTCAATACCGAATTTGGGGACCATTTTCCACAACAATTCGTAAAGGTCAGGACCTATCAACACATTTTTTTTAATTCCTGATGCAATCCGCTCGAAGATAGATAAAACTATTATTATCATTTTTTTAACATAAATAAAATTATTATTTCATATATTTTATATTTTTTTGAAGATAAATAATTTATCATTATTTTGAACGGAAAATGGGTCATTTGTCCAAATATTTTTAAATCACGGTTCAAATGGACGAGTAAAAAATAGTTTGGATGAAATGGCTAAGAAAAAATAATAAGGATAGCTTAAATTTAAAAAATAGCAAGGATGAAACTGGATACATGCTGTGTAAATTAAAAATAAGAAAAAATATTTGAAAATGGGCACGATGAAACTGGTTACATCCTGCCTATTTTTACAATTTTATCCATTTAAACAGTATCAGAATCTAACTGTCCATTTCACCAAAAAATTATTGATTTTGGTCTTTTTAACCAATTCTGTGTATTTTGAATATATAAGTTAATAAGGGTAAAAAAAGATGAATCTACCGATTCCCTCTTAAATTTTCCAGCAAATCCTAAAATCCTGCCGGATTCGAAATGGAAGGTTTGGTAGAATTATAAATCCCTTGAAAAACATTAACTCGAGGAATTTGGACAGCCAAATAAGGCAAAAAAATTAAAATTAAAATTAAAATTTCACCAAATTTCACGATTTCTCTTAAATTCCACGAAACCCACCATCATTTACTAGAACACCGCTGCCACGGTGGGTAGGGTCGACCGAAAAAAACACGAAACAACGATGCATAACGCGTTATACATCCTCAGAATGTTATTTCTAAGACATAATCAAATTAGTGGATGCATGAATCAAAATACGACGATAAAAAATGTTATATTTTCGCTCTGTTTCAGGAAAATGTTACTTTCATCCCTTTTCAGAAAAAAGTGATATTTTCTCCCGTTTCAGAAAAGTGATACTTTCGCCCGGTTTCAGAAAAGTGACACTTTCGTCCCGTTTCAGAAAAAAATGATACTTTCGTTCCGTTTCATAAAAAGTGATACTTTCGCCCCGTTTCTGAAAAGTGATACTTTCCCCCGTATCAGAAAAGTGATACTTTCGCTCAGTTTCAGAAAAAGTGATACTTTCGTTTCGTTTCAGAAAAAATGATACTTTCGTCCCGTTCCAAAAAAAGTGATACTTTCTCCCCGTTTCAGAAAAGTGATACTTTCCTCTGTTTCTGTAAAAGTGATACTTTCTCCCCGTTTCAGAAACAGTGATACTTTTGCCCCGTTTCATAAAAAGTGATACTTTCACCCCGTTTCATAAAAAGTGATACTTTCGCTCTGTTTCAGAAAAAGTGATACTTTCTCCCCGTTTCAGAAAAAGTGATACTTTCTCCCCGTTTCAGAAAAAGTGATACTTTGTCCCCGTTTCATAAAAGGTGCTACTTTCGTCCGTTTCACAAAAAGTGAGACTTTCGCTCCGTTTCAGAAAAAGTGATACTTTCTCCCCGTTTCAAAAAAAGTGATACATTTTGCCCCGCTTCAGAAAAAGTGATACTTTCCCCCCGTTTCAGAAAAAGTGATACTTTCCCCCCGTTTCAGAAAAAGTGATACTTTCTCCCCGTTTCAGAAAAAGTGATACTTTCGCCCCTTTTTAGGAAAAAGTGATATTTTCGTTCCGTTTCAGAAAAAGTGATACTTTTGCCCCGTTTCAGAAAAAATGATACTTTCGCCCCGTTTCAGAAAAAGTGATACATTCGCGTCGTTTCAGAAAAAGTGATACTTTCGCTCCGTTTCAGAAAAAATGATACTTTCACCGTTTCAGAAAAATGATACTTTCGCTCCGAGTTATAATAATTGGATATTTAAATAGGTATACTAATTGGACTAAAAGGAAGGATAATTTTGTCTAGTGAAAAAGTAACCAAATAAAATTGTGTGACGGGAAGTTTTTAGGAATATTCATTCCCAATCTTTTTATCAAGGGAAACTTAGGGGGAGACCCAAAAAAAACTATTCTCATTCTTAGGCCCATAATTAATTTCGTATACCGTGACACCCATAATTATATGAAATTATTATATGAATCAATACATAACTGGTTATGCATACTATCTTTTCAGGCATAACTCGTTGCGCAGCCTAATTTTTCAGGGGTATAATTGGCAGCGCAACTTGGACATAACATATCTAAAAATCGGCGCCTTAGACTTTTACAAATTTTATATCGTTGGAAATCTTTTTAAAAGAGCTACGTAACGAGTACAAACAAGAATATCAAATTTTTGTTTTTAACGAAAAAATCGGAGGTGATCCTCATTTTAGGGAAATTTTTTGAAAACTTGATACTTAACCATTATGCAGTCACCAAAAACGATGCATAACACATTTTGCAGACGCATAACGAATTATGTAACCATTTTTTCGATTGCATAACAAGTTATGTATCTGCATAACAAAGTTATGCATCTATAACAAGTTATGTAACCATTGTTTTGGTTGATTTTAGCCGTACATATAAAAAATTGATGCATAATGCAGTACGCATCCATATTTACGGATGCATATCAGGTTATGCATCTATTTTCTCGATGCATAATGCATTATGTTGCCATACTTTCGGACGCATAATAGGTTATGCAGGTTTTCTGGACTGCATAACAAGTTATGCAACAAATTTTGTAGATGCATAACAGGTTATGCATCCATTTTCACGAATGCATAACATGTTATGCAGACAGTTTCTCGACTGAATGACATGCTATGCAGTCATAACCACATCATCATCTTCTTTCATGTTTCATTAACTCCCATGCAAACCATTATCTTTCAGTTATTCGGGGGCTCTTGGTCAAAATCATGTATTTGCACCATCATCTTCTTTCATGTATTTACACCATCATCTGCAATTAAACCTTCTTCACAACTCATCCAGTATTTCTTACTCCAACTCAATTCACGGCTGAGAGTTTCATAAAAATCTGAAATTCATTTCAAAATCTTCATTGAAAACAAGTTTTGATCATAAATCTATTATGACCAAACCGTGTTCTACAAACCCATTTAGGGATTTTTGCTGCTACCATTAATAACAGTAGTGAATTGAAATTGTAATGAAGAGAATCGGTAGTAAGAGGGTTCGTCGTTAATTCGAAGAAGAAGACGATTTGGTGCTGTTGTTGAGATCAATCGAATTTAGGCATGAACTTGTTCTCGAAATCAACCGAATCTCCCCCTTTTTCTGAGATCTAAGTATAGTGGAGAAGAAGAAGAAGAAAAAAAATTAAAAAAGACAAAAACAAAATATATATATTTTGGGTTTGAGAATAATTTTCTTCCAGAATTTGGGTGCGCGCCTGTAGTTTTGGAAGCGTGGGTTTCACAGTAGAAACATCAGGGAGAATGGGTCTCCCTGTAATTTTCACTTTTATCAAATTGAATATTTGTGTTACCCTTCATTTTACAAAAAAAAATGGGCATAAAAGGACTCCCTCCCTTCGGGCCCTCCGGTCGGTCGGCCCAATTATTCATAGGAAAGCATTTCTTGTGCCCGGAGGCCTCCTCTACCGTTGACATGAATTTCCAAATGCACATTCTTAACCCCAATCTTTCCAAAAATCCAATCTACGTGCCACATTGCGATTGAGTATAAAAATAAAACAATGAATGGTCAAATGTTGAGTAATAGAGTTAACTGCGTTCAAGAAAAAAAGATAACGACGTCCAGATTTAATTCAAAATTTTAGATGGTTTGAGGTCAACGGAACCTAAACAACCATTCTAAACAAACCTCCAAAAAAAAACACAATAAAACAACCCCTCACACAAGAATGTTACCTGCCTTTCCTAAAATCAGTAGGGGTATCTTTGGTCCAACCATGCGAAGAATTGTGAGGAGACAGTCTTCTAACAAATCTTGCATGAGGAAGTGAGGTCTTTTTATGAAAATATTCATTTCATTTCGGAGATTCTTTTGATTGGATAACGATTTTTCTTTTGCTTATGTTGAGTGATATGACCACTGTCCGTCGCCAAATCTGTAAATTCCAAAAGGTGGCCGCAAAATCCTGGGCACAAAAGATCCAGTGTGCCAAATCATTGCTAAACAATCAACATCTCCCTGTCAACAACCTTTTCGCATATTTTTAATTAATAATGTGGTCATGTTAAATGTTAAATCATTACCCTCTAATCCTAGTAAATTAACATCACGTTGGGTTCAAGTTTTGCAAATTAAGGAATCAAATTATAGGGGAATCCTTTTTCTAGAATTGAATTCCAAAGGAATGCATTCTTTAAGAAAAAAATATCGTTCGGTTGAACTAATTGGATTACCTGGTAATCTAAATATGTAAAATCACTTTAATACACCTGTAATTTAGGATTGAGACACTCAAACCAATTCTTGTGAAATTTATAAAAGAGAGATTCAGTCAAAACTAAGATAAAATTTACCAGTTCAACTGCTTGATAATACATTCAGATTTGCACTTGTGGTTTCACTTTCACCACTTTCAGCGATTTCTATCACTAGGGTTTAAGGTCAAAAATGGATTTACTGGTTAGAGAAGAGGGAATTGAGCTTTAGGTTTTTGGAATATTGCAATTCAATAGTGTGACATATTATTGTAGATAATACTAGAAGAAGATTCTACCATGGAAGATGAATACCGAGTTGGTTTTTTTTTTCCTCCCACAGAGAAAGAGACGAAGTCGACATGAGAATTTCTTCGGATAAAAAGGATATTTTTATCATTTCAAAGAGAAAACCCGCCAAATTCTCCGGAATCGAATTCAATTCCACTCCTTCGCCGATGCAATCGAAAATAGAATATTGATGGGAATAGGATGCTTGGGTAATTCGATTCCTAGCTAATTCAACTTGTTCGTTTGGGGGAATCGGATGGATTCCCTTGTAATCCGATTGCCGACCCTCCAATTACCTCGAAACGAACGCGCAGTAAATCCCACTAGATTTAATCACGAAAGAAAGTAAGCAGCACTAGACCACAAAAAGACGCGATATAAAGGCGTACAGCTAACGGCCATGTTAAATATTCGTTTCCTGATTTATTACTTTTTACCAGCAAACCTCAAAACCTCGAAATTCCATTACCATGTCTAGTCTTCTTTGAAGAAAGAAAATGACATAGAATAAGTTTTCTTCTTCTCCATAATTATCTCTACCAGCTCTGTTAGAGCATAGCTCGGTTGACCTCGCATGCGTTGCTATATCAAGCATGTTTGTCAATGTTAGTGATCAAAACTATGAGTCTTGATTTATAGTCTACATAGCTAAATCTTGGACTAGGATAGAAAAGTGTAGCTGAGCTCAAGGACTTCATGGCAATTCATCATAGAACGACGAAGATCTACTCAAGGAACCGTGGAACTTCATTAACAAAAAGGTATGTGGAGACTTTAACTTATGTATCACTCAAAAATCTATCTCTTCTATCTCCTACTTCTTATGAGACAAAATTCGTATGTTATATAGACTAGATCATACACATTTGATATTTCGAGTCGAGTATATCTCGCCTATCTATATCTCGAAATCATGTGTTGGTAAAGCGTTTCGCTTTGATCGGGTTTATCTTCACCTAATGACAGAAAGTCATATTGTTTCAATCACTTTGAAAATCGCTTTGAAGAGAAATAGTGTAGCAACTATATAACGTCCTCTAAGAATGTTTCAATGGTTGGAATGAGAGTTTAGGTCGATATAACCAATGATGGATATAAGCATTGTGTGGTAACACATATGTACATAAGTCCTATTCCTTAATCCGAAGTTTGCGAACTTTGTTGATTGAGAGAAACCGTAGGAATTGGCTTTTCCAAGTTTGCGAACTCAGTCCGCGAACTGACGGAAGTTCTCTTGCCGAGAATTTCCAAAAAAACTCATTTGCGTGTTTAGTCCGAGAACTCAGTCCGCGAACTGGCGGAAGTCTGCTTGCCGAGATTTTCTGCTGAGTTTGGAACACTCTGCCAGTTGCCTTAAGTCCGCGAACTTGTTTGCGTACTTGAGTGGGTTATGATCTAAAGATGTGCTCTGAACATGAAACTTAAATTACTAATGAATGCAGTATGCAAACTGTGGATATAAAGTTCATGAGCCGATTCAAATCGAATCGAATTATCTTTGTTTCAATTGTGTCGTGTGTAGTTACATAAGATATCATATCAATTGAACAACTCTCTAACTAGTTCATTTGAGTCAATTGAACTAGTTATGGTGAAGAAGAACAAGGTTGATATGAAATGCTCATATGGTTAACCTTTTGGGTTACTATGTTGAACCAACATACACGTACACGTTTTGGCACGGTTTTCACAAACCCAGTAAACGTATATCTCAAGTGTGTGTGACAAGCTAAGTTTTCAATCTAACGGTTGTGAAATATTAGCTTGAATCTAAATCAGGTTTTCATCTAACGGTGAATATTGATTGCTTTGTACGTAAGAAAAAACCCCGATTTAAAGACTATATAAAGGAGACATCTAGCATTGGGCAAAACTAATACCCACACGTCTGTGTGATACTAGTGCGCTCACTAGAGTCGATTCTCCTCTAACCTTTGGTTTTCTTCTCTAAAACCAAGTTAACGATTTAAAGACTTCATTGGGATTGTGAAGCCAGACCGATACTACTTTTATCGTAGTTGTGTGATCTGATCTTGCATCTTCTATCGTACGAGTACAATCTTTGTCTCACTGTTTGTAATTCCTCGACGTCCTCTTGTTTATACAAGTAAGACTGTTGTGAGGTGATTGATTAACCTAGGATATTCTTTCGGAATATAAGACCGGATTATCAATTGGTTCCTGTTCACCTTGATTTCATATCATAAGACGGAACAAAAACCCAGGGTTCTTCTGTGGGAGACATATTTATCCTTTGATAGACTTTTCTGTGTGAGACAGATTTGTTTATTATCAAGTCTGCGATCTTGGGTTGCAGCAACTCCTGGTTGTGGGTGAGATCAGCTAAGGGAATCAAATGCGCAGTGTCCTGCTGGGATCAAATGCGTAGGAGTATAATTGTACCTTGAATTAGTGGGAGATTGAATGGGGTTCAACTATAGTCCAGTCTGAAGTTAGGTTGGAGTAGGCTAGTGTCTGTAGCGGCTTAATACAGTGTGTATTCAATCTGGACTAGGTCCCGAGGTTTTTCTTCATTTGCGGTTTCCTCGTTAACAAAAATTCCGGTGTCTGTGTTATTTTTTTTCCCCATTATATTTTTTATATAATTGAAATAATACAGGTCGTGCATTAAAGATCATCAATTGGAAATCCAACCTTTGGTTTTTGATTGATATTGATTGATCCTTAGACATTGGTCTTTGGTACCGTCCAAGTATTCCTTGTGTTTGATTAGGACTCGCTGATTTCTATTAGCTTGAGTAATATCAAAAACAAGAGAGAGATATTAACTCCTTGAGATACTTTTATCTAGATTGAGTCTGACTACCTAGTTGATTCTCTATCAAAGTATTTCGGAGTTAGTCCATACAGATTGCTAAGCGAAATATTAGGTGGTGTTGTTATACCCCCGCTTTTTCAATTGGTATCAGAGCAGGCAAACACGTTAAAGACCATATAAGTCTGTGTTTGTGGAAATCTGAGTCTGTGGACAGAATCTCATACTGTATGGACTGTCATAGGCACAACAAATTAATAAATATATTTACCATTAATTAACTGGTAAAATAGAGGTAGTAAGATATCGTTCCCACAGAGAGCTGTGTAATTTATAGGTTATTTTTATTAGCAAAACAAAGTAAATTAACAAAGGGGTTTTTGTTGTGAGATAGATAAAAAGACAATAAGAAAAAAACGATGATCAAGGAATCCTTCGCCGTTACCAAGCGTTAACAGGATTAGAATACTTATCTAGTGTTTGTAAGAACCATTCATCACCAACCATGGAATAGCATCTAGCTCAGTGCTATCCCCAAAACTCCTTTTACCACGGATACGGAAGCTCTCCAATGTCAGATTCTATTCAACGAACCACCAAGTAGTAGCTCATTCAAGGTGTAATCCAATCGAACGCTTTACGATTTGTGAATTAGGTTGATCCCAGTAGTTAAAATCTTAGCTCAAGGTTTACTTGCTGGTGTTATCTTCACACACGATTGCTACACAGAATCCCTCTGTAAGGTCTCGCGATTTCTACTTGTGTAGAGATTTAATCGACGATTACTTATCTCATAACTTCCACTAGCAATAGAACGATCAATAGACTAATCTAGTATGCATCCCAAATCAATCTAACAATCACTCATAAACCCTAGATATGGTAAAGACAAACAATGATGATAAAAACTCTCGATATATTTGTATTAATAATAAAGCTTCACGCTTAGAACATTGAATTCATCCTTAATCAACAAAGGATTTAGCTACTCATATTACAAAGAAGATGATAATGGTGGTTTCCCCCTAAAGGGGTAAACCCTAGGTTTTGATGTAAACTTGTGATATGAGATTCGATGATATTTTTACATAACCTAATACCTTTTTATAGGTTTACATTGCTTGGTCTCCAAGTATTTAGTTAGGTTTAGGAACCCGACCCGAAAATATGACATAACGACTCCAAACATGCCCTTAGGCCTTCCAAGGTGTGAATACACGTTTCCCATCTGATAAGTTCGCGTACCCAGTCCGCAAACTTCAAATTCCAGCATATATTTTCGGAAATAAGTCTGTGAACTCGGTTTGCAAACCCAGTTAGCGGACTTCCCTGTCTTAGGTATTCAATAAAAACTGTTTTGGCCACAACTTCTTCATCCGAACTAGGAATGACCTCATTCTTTTTGCATTATTTTTGTATTTAAATTCTATTTAATATGATAATGAGAAATCCTTAATTTGAAAGAGTTAAGATGGGTCTTTGGCCTGTGTCTTGATTATGAGCGTTTTTCTCATTTTCGTCGCACTTCTTCCACTTTTCTTGGACTTTGGCACTTGGATACTTGGAATACTTATCTTCCTAGCTCTTTTAAGCACTTTTAGCTTCTTTGTGGATGATTCACCTATTGTAGGAAAATAAGAGAAAACCAAAGTAATAATACGAAAATATGCAAGAATAATAGCTAAAGCAAGTATGGAATGAACACTAAAATCATATGAATTATGCACTTATCAAATTCCTCCACACTTAGATTTTGCTAGACATGGAGCAAACTAAATAAAACTAATATTAAATACAACAACTTCATGTCGTGAGGATACAGTTACTCTTAGCATGAATAACATGCCTTTAAACCCCTAGGTGTCCCTAGTGGACGAGTTATAGTCTCGTGAGGGATTACAAGAGGTATACCCACAAAACCCACTCCAATTTCTCTCCTTGGAAGAACCACTAAGGATAGACACAAAGCAAAAATCCAAATAATTAGCTTGCATATGTTCTTTAGCTACAAAAATCCCACATACATTCCAATCACCGCACACAAGCAATTACTTACGTGTGACATTCAACCTGATTGCAAAAATCTACTAAGATAGTCATCATACTTGTTGCAACGTTTGTAACTACACTCCCATACTGAAATCACATGAATAGATAAGAAAACTAAAAAGTGAAGTGTGCAAATGTTGACTAGAGTGAAAGATGTTACCCACAATACTTGTATGAATGTCATCAAAGGATATATTAATAGCCCACTAGATGAGAGAAGCACCCATTTAACTCGACCACATGATTAGATACTCTAAGCGCATGTTCCTTTTCAGCAAGTACATGATAGTTGCCTTGGAACCTGCACTCCACGCTTGCTTAGGCGACGGAAACAGGGACAACGTTTCAAACATACTGCTATCAAAGTGTCAAGAACCTCATCAATAGCCTTTTGACTTTCTATATAATGATTCTATGGTTTTTGTTTTCATCGACTATGATTAGTCCGAAATTCTGGACCTATCATTTATTAGTGTCGATAAAAGAAAAGGAGCCTTATTTATTTATTTGTTTTTTATTTATTTGTTTTTCCTTTTTTTCGGCTCACTCGTTACTCTTTAAGAGTGTAAGACAATTGTCTTACGGTGCTATTATATACTCAACCAATGATTACCTTGCTACAACATCCACGACAGTATAAGGATCCCACCAAATCACTTTAGAGAAACATAAAACTGCAAAAATAAAAAGAAAGTGATTCACTAATGATTAATTGTGAGGATGACTATTTCAAACAACTACCATAGCTTAGTTTAGCATTCAATTATGAACGTATATATTATTAAGGATTGTAGAACGATAAAGTGGGAATCAAGCTATAATGTAAGAACTTTTTCAACCTAAAAAATTAGAGTGTCATCCTAAATAGCTCATAATTAACTCCAAAATATGAAGTCTCAAGAATGCAAAAAATCAAAGAGTATTATTTACTTATGCAAGCCAAACATGCTTAACTACTTCCCCACACTTAAACTCAACATTGTCCTCAATGTTCAAAACCGAAAATTCTGATTTCTGACATAACATCCATGAAAACCTCAAAACCTGTACCAATGGGTAGGGAACTAGGAAAACCATCCTAAACTAAAGTTGTCCACCTACGTCTTTTCAATAAGTTGTCAACATTTTAGAGTGTTTCGAAAAACGGTCAGACTTTTATGGCCTCAGGACTGACTGACATGCAATCTAAAAAAGTTCTGGAAAAATTCCAAAACTCAAATGTCCAGGCCTATCTCTCCAGTTTAACAGACACCGAATTCAAATTTTCTTTTTGGAAAAGAAAGGTATGTCTGTTCTCTTTAAAACTTGGGGTCAACCACTCAAATCGGACTCTCTATGATATCTCGAGAGCTATTTTCGTAACAAGTGCGCAGTCAGAATTTTCCTGACAAGAATTCGTCAAAACTTTCATTATAGATATAGGACTTGTAAAATATAATATGGGAATGAAAGATATGATATGCAAAACTAAGAAAAATAAAAACAAAGGGGATAAAGATACAAAACTTATGGGTTACCTCCCACGCATCGCTTGGTTTAACGTCATCAAAGCCCGACGTTATTGTTATCGTCCATATACCAACAATCTGAAAATTTGGCAATCCTTCCTAATAACAATCTGCAATTCAAATAATAGCTTCACAAAAACATTAGCACAAAACATAAATATTGAATCTATCTCTTTATTGAAGTTTCCCCCACACTTAGTCCCTTCTACACTCTTAAGTGGATAGAGAACATAGAATTCGGGAATTTCAAAAGGTTCCTCAGCTTGGTGAACCTGCACAATACTCGAATAAAACAAATCAAGTGATGGATACTTAGAAGAAAAATAATCCGTTAAAACTTTTGAAGCACACAACTCCAATCCTAAGTGAGGTATTTTCTTAAAAGTTGGGTTAACAACTATTTTAGAATCTACTTCGATTAGAGGAAAAGGAACAATAGACATAGAATTATGCAAGGGATTAGACAAACCTTGTTTTGGATCCTCATTCGTAATAATATCTAGTGAATTATTTACCTCAAGTATATCGTGGTCCTCTATCAAACTTTCAATATCTGCTTCAACCGAAATCTTAGCATCATTATGTTCTTTAGAAAGTTTAATTGGGTCTTCCACGACTTCAATCAATTTGGTTTCATTCTCAATCTCCATCTCTTCAACAACCTCGTCATCGGAATCGGTCCATTCACTAAAATGATTCTTGTCGGTATAAATTGTAAGATCTTCTTGTGAGGGTGTTACACGGTTTATAAAAATAGGTAAGTGACATCCAAGCTCCTCCTTTGGAATAGGTGAAGGATCCTTATTAGTATCCGGAGATGGAATAATTTTACCATTGTTACAAGAAATTTCCAAAGGTTTCTCATCTCCAAAATATTTGTTGTCTTCGTTTGGAATTTCAGAATTGATTTGGTTTTGAGGCCAAACTCCTTCTTCGTTCCTTGTCTCTCTGAGTTGAGCAAGTTGTAGCTTTAAGTTGTCCACATTCCTTTGAATTTCTTGGAGCTTCTCATCTTGATTATGGTAATATTGAACTATTTGTCTTTGCAACTCCTCCATCATGGTACACATTTGTTCTGCAACACTCGAAGAAATAGGATTAGTAGCATAACTATCCTCCCATCTTTTTAAGGTCTCGCAATTTCTACTTGTGTAGAGAGTTAATCGATAATTACTTATCTCATAACTTCCACTAGCAATAGAATGATCAATAGACTAATCTAGTATGCATCCCAAATCAATCTAACAATCACTCATAAACCCTAGATATGGTAAAGACAAACGATGATGATAAAAACTCTTGATAGATTTGTATTAATAATAAAGCTTCACGCTTATAACATTGAATTCATCCTTAATCAACAAAGGATTTAGCTACTCATATTACAAAGAAGATGATAATGGTGGTTTCCCCCTAAAGGGGTAAACCCTAGGTTTTGATGTAAAACTTGTGATATGAGATTCGATGATATTTTTACACAACCTAATACCTTTTTATAGGTTTACATTGCTTGGTGTCCAAGTATTTAGTTAGGCCTAGGAACCCGACCCGAAAATATGACATAACGACTCCAAAAGTGCCCTTAGGCCTTCCAAGGTGTGAATACACATTTCCCATTTGATGAGTTCGCGTACCCAGTCCGAAAACTTTAAATTCCAACAGATATTTTCGGAAATAAGTCTGCGAACTCGGTTTGCAAACTCAGTTCGCGGACTTCCCTGTCTTCGGTATTCAATAAAAACTGTTTTGGCCACAACTTCTTCATCCGAACTCGGAATGACCTCATTCTTTTTGCATTCTTATTATATTTCAATTCTCTTAAATATAATGATGATAAATACTTAATTTGAATGAGTTAAGATTGATCTTTGTCCTGTGGAGCGTTTTGCTCATTTTCGTCGCACTTCTTCCACTTCTTTTGGACCTTGGCACTTGGATACTTGGAATACTTCTCTTTCTAGGTATTTTCAGCATTGTTTAGCTCCTTTGTGGATGATTCACCTATTGGAGGCAAATAAGAGAAAACCAAAGTAATAATACGAAAATATGCAAGAATAATAGCTAAAGCAAGTATGGAATGAACACTAAAATCATATGAATTATGCACTTATCAAATTCCCCTACACTTAGCTTTTGCTAGTTCTCGAGAAAACTAAATAAAATTAATCTTAAATACAACAACTCCATGTCGTGAGGATACGGTTACTCTTAGCATGAATAACATGCCTTTAAACCCCTAGGTGTCCCTAGTGGACGAGTTATAGTCTCGTAAGGGCTTACTAGAGGTATACCCACAAAACCTACTCCAATTTCTTGCCTTGGAAGAACCACTAAGGATAGACACAAAGCAAAAAGCCGAATAATTAGCTTGCATATGTTCTTTAGCTACAAGCATCCCACATACATTTCAATCATCACACACAAGCAATTACTTACGTGTGACATTCAACCCGATTGCAAAACTCTACTAATATAGTCATCGTACTTGTTGCAACGTTTGTAAAAACACTCGCATAATGAAATCACATGAATAGATAAGAAAATGGAATAGAAAACTGAAGTGTGCAAATGTTGACTAGAGTGAAAGATGTTACCCACAAAACTTGTATCAATGTCGTCAAAGGATATATTTATAGCGCAATAGTTGAGAGAAGCACCCATTTAACTCGACCACATGATTAGATACTCTAAGCGCATGTTCCTTTTCAGCAAGTACATGATAGTTTCCTTGGATCCTGCACTCCACGCTTGCTTAGGCGACGGAGACAGGGACAACGTTTCACACATACTGCTATCAAAGTGTCAAGAACCTCATCAATAGTCTTTTTGACTTTCTATATAATGATTATATGGTTTTTATTTTCATCGACTATGATTAGTCCAAAATTCCGGACCTATCATTTATTAGTGTCGATAAAAGAAGAGGAGCCTTATTTTATTTATTTTATTATTTTTTTCTTTTCCTTTCTTTTCCTTTCTCTTTTTTTTCGGCTCACTCGTTACTCTTTAAGAGTGTAAGACAATTGTCTTATGGTTCTTTTATATACTCAACCAATGATTACCTTGCTACAACATCCACGACAGTATCAGGATCCCACCAAATCACTTTAGAGAAACATAAAACTGCAAAAATAAAAAGAATGTGATTCATTAATGATTAATTGCGAGGATGACCGTATATATTATTAAAGATTGTAGAACGATAAAGTGGGAATCAAGCTATAATGTAAGAACTTTTTCAACCTAAAAGGTTTAGAGTGTCATCCTAAATAGCTCATAATTAACTTCAAAATATGAAGTCTCAAGAACGCAAAAAAATTAAAGAGTATTATTTACTTATGCAATCCAAACATGCTTAACTACTCCCCCACACTTAAACTCAACATTGTCTTCAATGTTCAAAACCGAAAATTCTGATTTCTGACATAACATCCCTGAAACGCTCAAACGATTTACCAACGGGTAGGGAACTAGCACAAACATCCTAAACGAAATTTGTTTCACCTACTTATTTTATACAAGGTGTCAAAATTTAAGAGTGTTTAGAAAAACGTTCAGACTTTTATGGCCTCCAGACTGACTGACATGCAATCTAAAAAAGTTCTGGAAAAATTACGAAACTCAAATGTCCAGGCCTATCTCTCCAACTTAACAGACTCCGAATTCAAATTTTCTTTTTGTAAAAGAAAGGTATGTATGTTATCTTTAGAAGTTTGGGTCAACCACTCAAATCGGACTCCCTTTGAAATCTCGAGAGCTATTTTCGTAACAAGTGCGCAGTAATAATTTTCCTGACAAGAATTTGTCAAAACTTTCATTATAGATATAGGACTTGTAAAATCTAAGATGGGAATGCAAGATATGATATGCAAAACTAAGAAAACTAAAAACAAAATGGATAAAGATACAAAACCGATGGGTTACCTCCCACATAACGCTTGGTTTAACGTCGTTAAAGCCCGACGTTATTGTTATCGTCCGTACACCAACAATCTGAAAATTTGGCAATCCTTCCAAATAAGAATCTGCAATTCAAATAATAGCTTCACAAAAACATTAGCACAAAACATAAATATTGAAGCTATCGCTTTATTGAAGTTTCCCCCACACTTAGTCCCTTCTACACTCGGAAGTGGATAGAGAACATAGAATTCGGGAACTTCAAAAGGTTTCTCAGCTTGGTGAACCTGCATAATACTCGAATCAAACACATCAAGTGGTGGATACTTAGAAGAAAAATATTCCATTAAAACTTTGGAAGCACACAACTCCAATCCTAAGTGAGGTATTTTCTTAAAAGTTGGGTTAACAACTATTTTATATAATCTACTTCGATTAGAGGAAAAGGACCAATAGATATAGAATTATGCAAAGGATTAGACAAACCTTGTTTCGGATCTTCATTCGTAATAATATCTAGTGAATTATTTCCCTCAAGTATATCGTGGTCCTTTATCAAACTTTCAATATCTGCTTTAACCGAAATCTTAGTATCATTATGTTCTTTAGCAAGTTTAATTGGGTCTTCCACGACTTCAATCAATTTAGTTTCATTCTCAATCTTCATCTCTTTAACAACCTCGTCATCAGAATCAGGCCATTCACTAAAATGATTCCCGTCGGTATAAATTGTAAGATCTTCTTTTGAGGGTGTTACACCGTTTATAACAATAGGTAAGTGACATCCAAACACCTCCTTTGGAATAGGTGAAGGATCCTTATTATGATCCGGGGCTGGAATAATTTTACCATTGTTACAAGAAATTTCCAAAGGTTGTTCATCTCCAAAATATTTGTTGTTTTCGTTAGGAATTTCAGAATTAATTTGGTTTTGAGGCCAAACTTCTTTTTCGTTCCTTGTCTTCCTGAGTTGAGCAAGTTGTAGCTTTAAGTTGTCCACATTCCTTTGAATTTCTTGGAGCTTCTCATCTTGATTATGGTAATATTGAACTATTTGTCTTTGCAACTCCTCCATCATGGTACACATTTGTTCTGCAACACTCGAAGAAATAGGATTAGTAGCATAACTATCCTCCCATCTTTGTGATTGTTCACTTACATGCCCGTCATAAAGTTGTTTCCATGTATGAGAATATCCGTAAGGTTCCTTGGGATATTGATCATAGTCAAAAGATTGGTTTTGATTATACCCATAGGGTGGTTGGTAGTTGTCATAAGAATGAGATTGAATACCATATTGATTACCACTATTATATGATTGATCTTGTGCTCCGTACATGTTATTTCCGTAAGGAAACATGACGATTCACAAGAAATAGAAAATCAAAAAAAAAAAAACAAAAAAAACAAGCTAAACAAATAACAAAACTGCTCCTCGGCAGCGGCGCCAAAATTTGTATGGGCTGTCGTAGGCACAACAAATTAATAAATATATTTTCCACTAATTAACTGGTAATATAGCGGTAGTAAGAGATCGTTCCCACAGAAAGATGTGTATTTGATAGGTTATTTTTATTAGCAAAACAAAGTAAATAACAAAGGGGGTTTTGTTGTGAGATAGATAAAAAGACAATAAGAAAAAAGGGATGATCAAGGAATCTTTCGTCGTTACCAAGCGTTAACAGGATTATAATACTTATTTATTATTTATAAGAACCATTCATCACCAACCGTAGAATAGCAGCTAGATCAGTGCTATCCCCAAAACTCCTTTTATCATGGATACAGAAGCTCTCCAATATCAGATTCTATTCAACGAACCACCAAGTAGTAGCTCATTCAAGGTGTAATCCAATCGAACGCTTTAAGCTTTGTGAATTAGGTTGATCCCAGTAATTAAACTCTTAGCTCAAGTTTTACTTGCTGGTGTTATCTTCATACACGATTGCTACACATAATCCCTCTGTAAGGTCTCGCGATTTCTACTTGTGTAGAGAGTTAATCGACGATTACTTATCTCATAACTTCCACTAGCAATAGAACGATTAATAGACTAATCTAGTATGCTTCCCAAATCAATCTAACAATCACTCATAAACCCTAGATATGGTAAACACAAACGATTTTGATAAAAACTCTCGATAGATTTGTATTAATAATAAAGCTTCACGCTTATAACATTAAATTCATCCTTAATCAACAAAGGATTTAGCTACTCATATTACAAAGAAGATGATGATGGTGGTTTCCCCCTAAAGGGGTAAACACTAGGTTGTGATATTATATTCGATGATATTTTTACATAACTTACCATTTTATAGGTTTACATTGCTTGGTCTCCAAATATTTAGTTAGGTTTAGGAACCTGACCCGAAAATATGACAATAACGATTCCAAACGTGCCATTAGGACTTCCAAGGTGTGAATACACATTTTCCATTTGATAAGTTCGCGTACCCAGCCCGCAAACTTCAAATTCCAGCAGATATTTTCGGAAATAAGCCTGCGAACTCGGTTTGCAAACCTAGTTCGCGGATTTTCCTGTCTTCGGTATTCAATATAAACTGTTTTGGCCACAACTTCTTCATCCGAACTCGGAATGACCTCATTCTTTTTGAATTATTTTTATCTTTCAATTCTCTTAAAGATGATGATGAGAAATCCTTAATTTGAATGAGTTAAGATTAGTCTTTAGCCTGTGTCTTGATTATGAGAGTTTTACTCCTTTTCATCGCACTTCTTCCACTTCTCTTGGAATTTAGCACTTGGATACTTGGAATACTTCTATTCCTAGATCTTTTCAGAACTTTGTTTCTACTTTGTGGATGATTCACCTATTGGATGTAAATAAGAGAAAACCAAAGTAATAATACGAAAATATGCAAGCATAATAGCTAAAGAAAGTATGGAATGAACACTAAAATCATATGAATTACGCACTTATCACATACGCATACCAAAATGTCTCATAAAGCTGTAAACTTTGTCAAGTGTCTCGGAAATATCTCAAAGGATCACTCCTTATCTGATTCTTCCGAATCCCGAGGTAGGAAGACTGTCTCATCTTGTGTCAGCCACTCTTCCTCCAATGAGACATTGGACATAATGGCTAAAGCTGAAATGGATCTCACCAGAATTACAAAAAATTCTACAGAGTTTGTTGATCTCAAGGTTCATGTACAGCTCATTGATGAATTTGAGAAGTCTATTGATCGTGAACAGGTACACTACAACATTATAGGGTCATTCTCTAAGGAAATTGAAAAACTTCTTCAAGAAAACAATATACAGAGTGAAAAGATTTGTGGTCTTGAAAAGCTGGTTAAAGAAGGCTCAATTAGAGAAAAATGTTTGATCAAGACGCATTCATCTGACCTAAACATACTTCGTGTTGAGAAACAGAAACTTGAAGCCTCACTTGTTCTAGCCCATAGACAGTGCAAATCCTTGGAAAAGGAAAACTCCGTCTTAATGAAAGGTTCTTCTGCACAAACTAATTCTCATGAGTTACTATACAGAGTGAAATTTTTTCCATAAGAAGATTGTGTCAAGAAAAGTTTTCATAACTTACAATCTTCCCTGGTGGCTATGAATTTCAAACAAGTGCCTGTTGTTACTTCTCCTCCACGAACCTGTACCTTCTGTGGAAAAGGAAATTACTATGCTACACATTGTTTTTCCAGAAAGAAATAAATTTATAAACTTCGTAATTTGCTTCTATCCTCTGTCAATGGAACAAATAGTCAGTCGACTACCGCAGTGAAAATCGAATACCCACATAATACCAAGAACCTTATAAACATGAATCTCTTCCTAGAAGTCATCACAAGACACAGGTATATTCTAACCAAATAAACTCCCATATTACTGATGAGTGTATTCCCAGTGTTTATAAGAATGTTTTTGGTAAATTTAAATCTAGAAAATGGATTCCCATTTTTTCTGATCCCCTTTAACCAATTACAAGAGCTCCTATATTTAGTCCTCAGAGAAAGCCTTCAGAAGGATATGCAGAACAAGTTATGTCTTATTTTTCTGAACTGAGTGATAATCAAAGAAGGAAGGCTAAACAAAAACAATGTTCATTTAATGAGATGGATGCTCATACTTGTGAAAATTAATCACAAGGTTGATATCTCACCCACCAAAAATCCTAGTTGTGTGAGAATTGAATAGGTATACTATGTGCAAAGTAACTCTAGTTATATAGCTATTTTCTTATCGTTCTTAGATGGATAATCAGTCACATACTTTTACATGAGTATTTTATCTTCCCTTTTTGTATTGTTTTTTTGTTATTTTTGTCTTGCCTTTCAAAAACTACAAGTTTTTTTTGGGGTACATGTACGGTTTTGAGCTCAGTCTCATATACCTATCTTGTAAAACCTATATCTCTCATAACCTTTATATACCTTTCCTGTTGAAGCTTTCCACTCTAGGTTTCTCTTCAATGTCGTCTTCTTCCTCGTGGGATTTTCCTTAAGACCTCGTTGACAACGGTATATATTTTGAGTTTGATGAAGAGAAGGGAACTCTTGTTGAAGTTGAAAGATCTTTTCATCAATCTCCTGCTTCCTACTCAGATATTGGGGAGAAGATTCCAACTAAGATGATCTTTGATTATCAGCAACTTGTTGGAACTATAAAGTGTCTTGATGCTGTAAAAGCTGAGTTGAAAAAGGTTAACTGTAAACTTGCTCTCATGAAAAACCACGTTAAAGAACCTCCAAAAAGGATGTTTCCTCAAAGATTGATGAGGTTGCAGTTTCTCATAAGCTCGATAATCACAAGACTTATGAATCTCCAGAACCGTCCATCTGATTTTTTTAGTGTCTGGGTTTGACCTAAGAGTCTGTTTTTGAATTTGTTGCCTAGTATTTCTTCTTTTTGGTTTAGTTGGAAGAATAACTAGCGTTTTGAATAGCGATGATTGTGACAACACATAGCTATTTTTTTTCATCTTCTTATGTTATTTTTTAGGTTTATTGGTTTTAAATTCTAAAAATATTTGGAGGATGATATTATTGCAGTATTGATCTTTATGATTTTGTGATATTGCAATTGTTTATGGGGTATGTATTGTTTGCGTCCGTGAACTTGAAGGTTCCATATGTTGTCAAAAGTAAAGTCATCCATAAATTGATATTCGTATTGATGAAAGGACGAATGGAATTTTGACAATTACAAAAGTTATTCCTATGCAGTCATGTATTTGATGGAAAATAGGGTAAAATATTTTGTGTGACAAGGATAAAGTCTATTATATCGTTATGCAAATAGTGATGGAAAGATAGAATAGATCCTTGTATGAATTCCACGGTATTGATCTTCATTGAACCATTCTTTTTGTTTTACCATGAGGCTCCGTAATGTGTCTTATGTCGAGCACGATACAACTAAGTTGATTATTTTGTGATTAGGTTTGTTGGTTGTTCCGTAAGGTACTTTACGTCGAGCATCTTTGAACTAAATTAATCATCTTGATTGGTTATTTAGTTATTTGCTACGAAAGTCTTCTTTTGTCGAGCAAAACAATTAACAATTAAATTGATTACTTCTGTGATTAGTTTGGTTGTGTTTTCCAATTAGATTAATTATAGTTTCTCTTGTAATTAGTCTAGTTGAGTTTTCATATATTCCACAAGCTCTTGTGTTGAGTATATGAACGGATATACTAATCATGTTCTATTGGTTGATGTAGTCGTATATTCCGTAAGGTTTTCCTTATGTTGAGTATGTGAACAATTAAGTTAGTCATCTCCGTATGATTACCTTAGTCGTAGCTCCGTAAGTTTACTTATGTTGAGCACATTCAATTAAATTGATCACTTTTGTGGTTTCATTTAGTTGCATATTCCAATTAAATTAATCATGGGTTTACTTGTGATTAATTTGATTGAGTTTTGGATATAGAAAATCATTCCTATGGTTTTTTGTGTCCAATTAAAAATCCTTCTTTTCGTTCAAAATTAAGGTCTCTCTTGTTGTTCTTTCGGGAATGATATCAAATGGGGGAGAGTTCTTTTGAACTTGTGCTTAATGGTAATATCTTGCGGGGTGTGCCGCTGTGGAATTTTATAGGGGTTATCTTGTATCTTAAAACTCCTTGATGAATTCATTTAGCTTCGGCTTTATGATTGCAACTAAATTAAGTTGGTATGTATTTTCTCTTTTAGTCTACGAAACGTCTCTTGTCTGAAATTTCAGGACCCGTTCTTGTACCTTTGCCAATTTTATTGACAAAAAGGGGGAGAATTAATGTGTAGTTCTACTACATATATATATGGTTTTCAGATCATTGTGTAAGGGGGAGTGGTTTCCATGTGAGATGTAGTATTGACTAAGGGGGAGTGATACATATCGCCATAGTATTATTGTTAAAGTTGTGATGAAATTGGACTTTGGTGTTACATAATAATATTATGTCACTGTATAATGTTGGTCGAGAATCTCGATTTCTCTCATTGTTATAGCTACGGATCTTCAACAATGGTGATGCTAAACTTACAACCTTTGAGATCATTGGAGTACTTGGAAGGACGAAGATTTCAGGAACATTGAAGATTAGACTATGGAATAGGAGCCACTAAAGTTTATCTTTTTTGTATCCCATATGTATTAATAGTTTTGTCACTAAAATTGGCAAAGGGGGAGATTGTTAGAGCATAGCTCGGTCGACCTCGCATGCGTTGCTATATCAAGCATGTTTGTCAATGTTAGTGATCAAAACTATGAGTCTTGATTTCTAGTCTACATAGCTAAGTCTTGGACTAGGATAGAAAAGTGTAGTTGAGCTCAAGGACTTCATGGCGATTCATCATGCAACGACGAAGATCTACTCAAGGAACCATGAAACTTCATCAATAAAAAGGTATGTGGAGACTTGAACTTATCTATCACTCAAAAGTCTATCTCTTATATCCCCTACTTCTTATGAGACAAAAGTCGTATGCTATATAGACTGGATCATACACATTTAATATTTCGAGCCGAGTATATCTCGCCTATCTATATCTCGAAATCATGTTTTGGTTGTAGTTGCAGGAAATCCTACACTACACCCCTCATATGATTTCATTAACATTCAACTCATTTTAGATTAACAATCTTAATTTTATTGATGAATCTTTGAACAATCTTACAAGAAAAGATATAGGAATCAAGAATAACCACTGCTCTAGATTTTCTCTCTCCTATTTACTTGCTTCTCACCCAGAAAAAGATTTCTCTTTTTCCTTTACAACTGAGCGGCTATTTATAGGGAATTACATAGTGGATGACAACTAATCTGTCCTTTATTTTCGGATATGGCTTGCGACATTCTCGCATACTTATAAATGTTAATCTCGCAAACTCTCTAATTTTCGCAGGACCGTCACATTTTTCTCATGATTTAGTTGATGTCGTTTATTATTTCGTTTCTGAAGTTGTTCTGCGACACTGTTGTGTTGTGTTGTGTTGTTCATAATTTCGCTGAGGCATTATTGTTGCGAGATTCTGATCCTACATCTTGCCTCTTCTCATATCTTTTCTGCGAAGTAGAGATTGATGTGAGAAATGCCGCAACTGTTCATCTTTTCATATTCTGCATTTGTCACACGTATTCTTTCTTCCATCTATTTCGTGAGAAATGCCGCAAATGTTCATCTCTTCATATTATGCATCACACGTATTCTTTCTTCCATCTATTTCTTGACACGTCTTCCATAACCGCTGCTTTTCAACTGCTCACATATTTTCGCATTAATGGTGTTTATTTCTTCGAGTAAAAAAATCTTCTTTATATATTCTTCTTACTCTTCTTTCCATTTTCTTTTTACTTTCTCTTTTCTTTTTATTCTCTCATCTCTGCAACTCTATTGTTCTTCCGTAAGTTCTGCTACTGTAATTCTTCCCTCTTTAATCTTCTTACTTTTTATTCATTCCCATACTCTATATTCAGATATGCCTCCAAGTGGCCACAAACATGAGAAAAACTTAAAAGACGTCCAAAAAGATCTTGCTGAGAAAGGTTTCACACTTTCTACCATTCCTGGTGAAAGTGCCAAGTCAATTATTTCTATCAAACTTTTCTCTGATCAATATTGTGATGATCAATCAATCATAATTTCGCTAGGTCAAATTCTCGCAGGTCTCCTCATTCCTCTTTATGACCCAGATATTCCTCTGTTATATGAAATTCTCGCTCACTCGGGATTTTCGCGAGCTATCTTCCAATTGAGTGGGGATTGCATCCGTCTGATGCTAGAGTTCGCTAACCGTGGTGCTGGTAAAGAATCTCTGTACTCCAAAGAACTTAGGGATCCTAAATTCGCAGACTTGGAGATAATTGCTGAGAAATACACAGTAGCGAGTTTCTTTGAAAATTATGAATTTATCTCCATGAAGAAAGAGAATACTCGCTGGGGTATTCGTTTGAAAGGGAAAGATAACATTGATGAAGCTAAAATACTCATGCAAGACATTGATTGGTGTTCTGGTAAGAACACAACTCCTCGCCAATCCAAAGATGATAAATGGTGTGTTTTTCCCTTGATGCTAAAAGGACCTTACATTGCTGGGTCAAATGTTCTTCTTGAGAATCTCGCTTCCTATCAACCTTGGGTATTCTCTTGGCCCGAGAAGGAGAAAGAGGTATGTATCTTCAATTTTTACCCGCTTTATATTTCTTTATTTATCTTTATTCTTTTGTTCGCTGACTCTTGCGATATTCTACAGATCCAGAAACTGAAAGATAACTATAACAGGTCTGGGAAGGCTAGTACCTTGTTAGCTCTTCGCTCATACACAGATGAGGTAAGAAATATTCTCTTATGTTTTTAAACATTATATTGCTGCCTCTATTTCTTATTTCTATCTGTGTGTGAAGATTATTGCTGAAATAGAAGAGTCTGCCAATGTTGCGAAGACTGGTGATAAAGGCAAAGTTGCTCTTCGCAGGGAAGAGAAATGTTCGTTCTTTCTCTCCCTCAAATGATCCTTCTCATGAGAACTCCGAGAATGATGAGGATGATGAGGATAATGATGACCTTGCTGCAAATGAAGATTCTCCATCTGAATCTTCTATGGCTAAGCTCTCTGGCCTCTTTTATGATTCTTTGCAAGGAATGGGAGATAGTCAATTTCCTAATACCTGCAAATCTCTCGCTACAATTTGCGATGTTCCTTTATTGGATGGTGATAATTCTCTCCGTGGAGTTTCTAGATCAGTGACTCCCAATTTCCTGCATTCTCTTAATAGTCTTGTATGCTTTCATCATTTTATTTCTTCATTATTGTAACTCAAAATCTCTTTCTATTTTAATACTTTTTTCGTTGTTTCCTCAGATCTGGAGAGGTTACGCGAAAATCTTGAAAAGAAGAATCTTCAATTTCGCACAAAGAATGAGGAACTGGAAGCTGAAGTCAAATGTCTTCGCGAGACGAACAAACAACTAGAAATTGATTCTTCTTCGTACAAGAACAAAATCTCTAGTCTTCAGCAAGCTAATAATCAACTCTATGGTATGTTACTTTTCTCCTTTCCCTTCATTCATTTATCCTGTTGTTTTATCTTATTTAATTGATCTTTTTTGCAGACATTTATGGTCTTTCTGATGAAGCTATCATTCTTCGTTCATTTCCTAATGCCTTGGATAATGATACCCTTCTTGAGCGTCTTAATAAATCTTTAAATAGTTTCTCAAATGATAGAATTTCATCTCTTTCTCTGAATTAACTGAGATCCAAATTTCGCCTCTTAGAGATTGACCATGGATCTAGTTTAGGCTTAGCCAACCGATTTAAGTGTCTCTTTCTTAATTCTAAAGAGAAAATCAATGAGCTAAGAACCAAAATTAGCGGTCTTATAAGATGATAAGGATCGCATTTCTGATCAAGGTGCTAAGCCTTTGGCGAAATTCCAAGAGACCCTTCTTGAAGTTCAACTTGAACGAGATGAAGTTAACCGCAAGAATACCGAGCTCTGCGAAAGAGAAAACCAAATTCGTTCTCGACTCCTTATAAATAATGAGAATGAATTCGCCTGGGCTGCGAAAATCTTAGACGATGCCAGAAAAGATTTAGGTGTAAATATTAGTCTCCAAGTTGAGCATACAGCCTTGATTAGAGATATGATTTCTGACAGAGAAGGTTATTAACTGTTCTTCTTCACTAATCTTTTGTTTTTTATGAATTTTCATCAAGTTATTAATTGATTGTATTTTTCTCACAGATTCTGAAAGTAGATATCGTGAAAGAATTGAGGAACTTGAAGCTGAAAAAGAGGAACTCGCAAAGAATCTTTCTTCTCGCAACGATAAGTATTCTAGACTAAAGAATCAAATCAAGATCACTGTTGCGAACTTTAAGAACGATGTTATGCATTTCCGCAATCAAACTATTCAAATGGTTTGTGATGACCATAGTATTCCTCATTCTGATTATCCTTGTCTCTTGGAGGAGATCCCAAAGAACATTCCCAGTCTGACTATTTCCGATAGCGAAGCTGATGATGAAGAATCTGATGGTGATGAAGGTTCTGATGGTGATGAAAGTTCTGATGCAGACGAAGAAGGGAACAATTCTGATGAAGATAATGAAGGATCAACTAAGAAGTAGTCTTTGTTTGTTTCTTTGATCTTCTGTAATATTTGTACATTTATTCCTTCTTTCTGTATATTTGTGAATTCTTTTGATTCTCCATATTCCTTAATATATGAGTTTCTTTCACTTTGACCTGCATTCATTAAAGCAATTCTTCCTTGCAATACAGTTAATCAAAATAATCATTAATTTTTGAACTTTTGCGTAAATCTATCATATGGAGACGAATAACATTTTCTAATTTCATTCATTCCCATACTTGCCTCTGTTATTTGTATCCAAATGAGAGATTTTTCGCAATCATATGCGAAATGAATTTTGATTCTTTTCAAAATCTCATTCCTGTGTGGTCTTATTTTTCCTTCCTCGTTAAAGGTATTATTATGCCACCTCTTGTCATTGCGACAAAATCGCAGGACGTTCTTGCACTTTCATGCAAAAACCCATTGATCTTGCCTTAACTTTTTTCTTTTGTATTGTGGCCTCTTCAGGAATGTTGCGACAATATGACATGCCTAAATATTCTTGCGAAAATAAAGCCCCATGACATTTCCGTCTTGCGACGAAATCGCAGGACGTCTTCGCACTTTCATGCGAAAACACATTGATCTCGTCTTATCTTTTTCTTTAGTATTATTGCCTCTTCAGGATTGTTGCACAAATATGACAATCCTTAATACCCTTGCGAGTAAAAAGCATCATTACATTTGCGTCTTAAGACACTTATCAGCTCCCTAATGGAGGGTGCCGCCCTTATCTCCCCCCTGGTTGCCCCTTCAAGGAGTCGTACTTCTACCATACAAGGTTAGCTCCTCCCATCAGGTATTAACAAGAACCAGTTGTTTTTGCAGCCTCTTATCCCTTTTACTTATAGGATTTATGGTTACGAGACTGCACCCTAAGTGGGGTCTTCTTCGGGCCGAGTGCAGTATAAGCCAAGACTTGTCAAGAATGGCGAGGTACGCTTAAAACGCACCTGGAATTCTTGACTCAACCGTGTACCTCGGCGCCTTGATCAGATTCTGTACTCCTTGGGGGAGTCCTTATTACCTTAGTCACCCAACCTAAGTTATATGCTTAAGCTGAGAATCCAAGGTGCCTCTCTCGGATGGGATTTATTGACCCCAAATCTCCATGATTCAGGTTCCGGTGGTGGTGTAGTCTTTCCCTGAGCCATGCAACAGGTATCCCCTTATATGACGTACTTTAGGTCTTACATTTGCCTCTTGCGAAATTGTATTCGCGAACTAGGGTGTACGCCATAAAGGTTCTCCCTTTTCTCTTTTGTCATTGTTCTCTGATTGTCTTTTGTAGAATTCATTATCTCTGCGAGATTCTTGCACATCATCATATTGTATTTGCATTTTCGCAATCTCAATTTTGTCATTCAATAAAATGTGTTTTTGAGAATTTTATCTATTGCGAGAGTGTCGCAACAAATCAATCATTCATACATTACCTTTGCTATCCTCTGTTTTTTTGTTATTTTCTGCTATTGCTTCCTTGGTAGTGGTATGTTCATCATTTTTATTCTGAGCTAGCATTAGTTTCGCAACATCTCTTCTTCTTTTTGTTCGATTGCATCCACCATCAATTTCTCACTTCTTTGTGTCTCTTTGATTTTTATCGCCAATTTTCCTTCTTGTTTGCCCTTCCTTCGCAGGATTCCACCTCAGTTTCGTAACACCTCTTTCCTTCAACCCAATTTCCCTTTATGATTCCTACACCGCTGGGGTGAGGGAATTTGATGCACTGGTTGAAATTTGAAGCTACACATAGAATCCCATGTAGCCAAGGTCGACCAATCAATGCATTGTAGGGTGATTCTACATCAAGGACACAAAATAGGATTTCAGAAGATATTCCCTTCAATGGAATTCGCATAATAACTTCCCCTTTAGGATTGTTGGCAGTATCATTAAAACCATATATCTTATATGTTGATGGTATAATATCATCATCTCTTCCTCCCATAGTTTTATGAGTATGATAAAATAAGATGTTCACAGAGCTTCCAGTATCGATTAGAATACTAATAATTGCCCATGAATCTTCAGATTCATCATCCTCATCTTCTTTCGGCTTTGGATTAATTTCTAATTTTACTACCAATGGATTATCATGTACCTCTTCACCTTCGGGGATTTCTTCTGCGGTAAAAGAAATAATCTGTTTCTGCCATTCCTCTAGTGGCGAGATTTTCGCAATATTCATAATTTCTCTTCCATCATTATCTCTTGCGAACACTCTACTCAAAACATTGTCATGAAAATCTTCAATTGTCTTGTATGAATGTACGATAGAGTAACAGAATATATTCTTTGCTTTTGCACCAACTTCTATGAAGAATGTTTCCTTCTTTTTCATCGTGTTTACTTTGTGATGTTCTGGTGGTGGTGGCAATGGCTGAGATTGTGGGTCCCTACCAAAAAGTGGTTTAGTTTTCCTTGATCTATCATTCTCAGAATAATTCTTTTTACATTTCTGCAATCATTTGTAGTATGTCCATGAAAATGATGATAAGAACAAAACTCATGACTTCTGTGGTTTGGAGGTGGTTCCGTTCCCATGTTCCATGGTGTTGGTATATTCTCCATCAAAATTATAGCTTCCCATATTTTCTCCACACTTGCATTTAGAGGTGGCATCTTGATTTCTTCCCATACTACCTTGTGACCTCCTTGTCCTCTATTATAGTTTTGTCTTTGGTCTCCATAAGTTTCTTGCGGCTGATCGAGTCTTTGAATTTTGTTATTTCCACCACGATAGTAGAAATTTCTTTCTCTTTGATACTCCTCTTGATCTCGGCTTCCCATAGCTACCAGTTTCTGTTGATTGTTGTCCGTCACCTTCTCTTGTTGTATTTGCGAAGTGCTCGCAAATGTGTTTATTAGTTTGGGTAATAAGCTTGCATTCGCTTCTTGTGAACTGGTGTTCGCAACTGGGTATGATTCCATTTCATTTTGCCTTTCCTATAGAGAAATATATTCTTCCTGAAGTTCTCGCAATTCAGTCATCGTGATCGTATTCTTGACTCTGAAAATTTGGATATACAATAGGTTGGTTGCAAACATATCATTGATAAATGATAAGATAAGATATCTCTTATCCACACGGCCAGCCATTTCCCTACACATAGTCCTCCATCTTTTAGTTAGGTGCTTCAAACTTTCGCCAATCCTTTGTTTTAATCCAAACACGTCTTCGCCATCTTGATTATTTTGTCCCTGACGTTGTCCATTCTATTGATTTCTATCATTTTTCCTATCATCAAAAGCTTCATTTTGTGGAACGTAACGATCATCAGTCCTTTCTCTATTTTCACGATGTTCTTCATCAGGATTTGATATTTCTTCTTGAATGTTATTTCCGGCATTAATTGTAGGTGAGTTTCGCCTCATCTCTCTTCTAGTCGATCTTGAATATGATTTTGTAATACTTCTCGATCTTCTACTCTGTAGTCTCATATTTTCCATCCTTAATTCGTGATTTTGCCTTGTTAAATTCGCACGTTCTTCTGCCTCAACTCTTCTTTCTTCATGTATTCTTCGTATCAACGTTTCTAACACTCCAATTTCCTCATCTCCATGAATTATTCCTTCATCTGCTTCTTGATTTCTCTCTACCTGTCTATGGTTTCTGGTTTGCTGCTCTTCTTCTACTTCTTATGCTGAATTTGATTGCCAAGTGTGTATACTCACCCTATCATAATCTGTATTCCTTCCTTGTACTAGTGTTTGTTGCACTGGTGGTTGAATTTGATTTTCTCTATTATTTCTCATTCTTGTAGATTCTCCCATTTCACTTCTTTCCCTTCTAACAGTAGTTGGTTGTTCTGATGTATTTCTTCTTCTAGCCATTTCTTCAATATTAATGAATTGTAAGAGATTATGTAAAATTCTTAATCAATCACTCCAAATCTCAATATTAATCTTCAATTTTTCTACAATAATCTTCAATCTTTCAATCATCCCTGTTTCTAGCGCCATTACGTAGTTGCAGGAAATCCTACACTACACCCCACATATGATTTCATTAACATTCAGCTCATTTTAGATTAACAGTCTTAATTTTATTGATGAATCTTTGAACAATATTACAAGAAAAGATAAAGGAATCAAGAATAACCACTGCTCTAGATTTTCTCTCTCCTATTTACTTGCTTCTCACCCAGAAAAAGTCTTTATCTTTCCTTTACAACTGAGCGGCTATTTATAGGGAACTACATAGTGGATGACAGCTAATCTGTCCTTTATTTTCGGATATGGCTTGCGACGTTCTCGCATCCTTATAAATGTTAATCTCACAAACTCTCTAATTTTCGCAGGACCGTCACATTTTTCTCATGATTTAGCTGACATCGTTTATTATTTCGTTTCTGAAGTTGTTCTGCGACACTGCTGTAGTTGCAGGAAATCCTACAATACACCCCTCATATGATTTCAGCTCATTTTTAGGTTTACACTCTTAATTTTATTGATTAATTTATGAATGTTTTTACAAGGAAAATAAAGAAATCAAGAATGATCTCTGCTATGAACTTTCTCTCTCCTATTTACTTGTCTCTTACTCAAAAAAGATCTCCCTCCTCTTTACAACTCGAACGACTATTTATAAGAAAATACATAGTGGATGACAGCTAATCTGTCCTTTGTTTTTGGATATGGTTTACGACATTCTCGCAACCTTACAAATATTAATTTCGCAAGCTTTCTAATTTTTGCAGAACTATCATATCTTTCTCATGATCCTTGCTGACGTCGTTTCTGAAATTGTTCTACGACGCTATTGTGTTGTACCATTCATAATTTCGCTGAGACATAATTGTTGCGAGATTCTGATCCGACATCTTGCCTCTTCTCATATCTTCTCTGCAAAGTAGAGAATGATGTGAGAAATGCCGCAACTGCTTATCTTTTCATATTCTGCATTTATCACACATATTCTTTCTTCCATTTATTTCTCGACACGTCTTTTGTAACCGTTACTTTTAAACCGCTTATATCTTTCCGTATTAACCGTGTTTATTTTCTCGAGGAAAAATTTTCTCTATATATATATTCCTTTTCATTCTCTTATTCTTTCTTTTTATTCTCTTCTTCTTTCTTTTTATTCTCTCTGCAACTTCATCGTTCTTCTGCAAATTCCATTATTGCAACTTTTCTTCTTTCCTCTTCAATCTTTTTAAGTTCTCCTTCATCTTAATAATAGATCTTCATAGTTCGGGATCTTCTTCGAGACAATCTCCCTGCTATCATTTTTCATGGATTCATCAAGGTTAGTCTTCTCTTTTCTTCCTTATGAGTTTTGCTGAAATTGATATATCTGAAATTAATCTTGTATATTGCCTTATTTGATGTTGTTTATGTGATTCCCATACTCTTGTTATTTCAGCAAAAGCAGCTCCAACACTAAATTTACCGTTCAGAACCCTAACAATCCCAAATCACAGCATAAGGTTGTCGCACATAAAAGAAAGTCTGCGAATGAGAAGGTAGTAAGAAACACTATCTTTTTCTAATAACAATATTGTTGCCTCTGTTTCTTATATGAATTGTAATTCGCAGGGTGATAAAGATCTTCATAAACCTCACAAGAAATCTCGCCACCTTAAAACTGTTCCAACCTCTGTTCCCTTCCACCTACTCATTTCTTCCAAATCTCCTGCGACATCTTCGCAAGATAAACTTTTATCTCCAATTCGTAAAGATGCGGCTTCTGACTTCATTTCTTCCAAATCTCCTGCGACATCTTCGCAAGATAAACCTTTATCTCCAATTCGTGAAAATGCTGCCTCTGATTTCATTTCTTCAATTGACCTTTCTATGATTGAAATTCCCCCTGTGGATCCTTCTGCGAATGAAACCTCTTCTCTCCCCATTGAGAATGTTTCTCAACCTTCTGTCTCTACCAGTTCTCTACCCAAGTCTCTCCCTCTGTCGAAAGAAAATGTGGAAGGGATAGATATTGCTTTCAAAGTTTTATCTGAGATTCTGGATGATGGCAAGAAGTTTTCTACTGATCCCACCAAGTCCAATGTTTGCGAAATTCTGAGCAAGCATTTGGGTTCTGGCAGAGCTACTTCGCAGACAGCTTTAGAAAAATAATGTAATGCTCTTCGTCTTGAAAACCAGAAGCTTCAAAATATTTTGCTGGATCGTGACAATCTTCGCAAGAAGAATGATGAATTAAGAGGTATGATTTCCTTATCTATGTCTTTAATTTGCCTTTTCGATGGTTTTATCCTTCCCATGTTTAATTATCCTTTAAATCCCTCTTTCGCATGTTAAGCATTAAATCATAAATGAATAATGGAGAGATATCAATTTGAATCTGCTGTTGAAGAACCCCGTGTTGATAAAGAAGTCTTGATGGATCAATATAACCAATTAGATAACCTCTATTCATATTCTCTTGATCAGATAAATAATCTTACCAATGAAAATACCCAATTAGTTCAAAGACAAGATATATTAAGTAATGAAGTATCTCATCTTTCTTATTCTTTAACTAAAGCTAATTTAGGGATGGAAACTTTATCAGATGAGAATAAACCTTATCTCAAGAGAAGCGAACTTATTTAAACAAGATGGCGATATCTTCGCAACAACTTAGTATTCTCCAAAAAGTATGTGCTGACCAAGAGAAATCTCTTCGCTCTTTGAGAAATGAACTTAAAGAAGTAACAAAATCATCTATCGCTGAAAGAGATACACTTATTCAAGGTAGAATAGCTTTAAGTGTGAAGGCAAATCAGCTTAAAGAACAATATTCCAAATTAGAAGAATCTTATTCTTCTCTTGCGAAGAAGAATGCCTTTCTTATTTCTAAAGAGAAAAATCTTCAGTCTCGACTTAAAGGTTTAGTTGGAGATAAATTTGATGACGCAATGGACCATTGGGAGAATAGTTTTCTATCCTTGATTCAACACCTTATTTAGCAAAAAGAAGGTAGTCATAATAGTTTGACTGCCTTAATTATCTTTCCTTTGTCATATCTCTCTGAATTCCTTATCTTAATAAAATTTTGTATTTTATTTTTCGCAGAGTCTGAGAAGAATCTTCATTCTTCTATTTCTGATCTGGAGGCTAAATATGCTAAAATTCGCAAAGAGAATGCATTGCTCGTCTCTACCCTTACTGGTTCTCGCGACCGGGCAGAAAGAAGACTTGATTATCTTGCTTACTTTAAGGATATTCAAGATAGGAATCATCAAAGAGCACTTCTTCGCCAAGTTCATCTCCGGGCTGAAGTCCTTTTAAATGACATTTTATTGTCCAACTCTCTTCCTCCTACATCAATTGATCCTTTAGAAGTAGATGATGATGAAGTTCCTCGTCCTGCTGATAGTGATTATGATTACGAAAGCGGTGCAGAGGATAATTTCCTGGAAGATGAAGAAGCGGTTCCTTCTAAAGAAGTATCTGGTGGTGTTAATCAGAATGAGAAAGAAATTTCTCCTGAAGAAGTAGTTCCTGGCGATAATCAAGATGCTAGTCATGGCGAAGATCAAAGCCGAAATGAAGGAGAAGCTTGCGAGAATGTTGGCGAAGAATTTATGTCATCTCCTGCTACTGATATTAATATTGAAGCTTGAGCTTCTTATCTAGCTTTGTTTTCTTGAACTGTCTTATTTTTATCACTTTTGAGAGTTACATTTTTCAATCGACTTTGGAGTCAACTTTTTCTTTTAATATTTTGTTGATAAGAAAGATAATGCTTCTTGTGTATCGATTCCCATACTTTCCTCTCATTATCTTTCTTGCAAAAAATAATTTTGTTATGAATTCTTATAATTAATCTGTTTTATCATATGGTCTTATTTTTCCTTCCTAATTAAAGGTCTTATTATGCCATCTCTTGTCATTGCGACAAAATCGCAGGACATCCTTGCACTTTCATACAAAAACCCATTGATATTGTCTTAAATTTTTCTTTTGTATTATAGCCTCTTCAGGATTGTTGCGACAATATGACAGGCCTAAATATTCTTGCGAAAATAAAGCCCCATGACATTGCCGTCTTGCGACGAAATCGCAGGACGTCTTCGCACTGTCATGCGAAAACCCATTGATCTCGTCTTATCCTTTTCTTTTGTATTATTGCCTCTTCAGGATTGTTGCACAAATATGACAAGCCTTAATATCCTTGTGAATAAAAAGCCTCATTACATTTGCGTCTTAAGACACTTATCAGCTCCCTAATGGAGGGTGCCGCCTAGGGGTGTCAACGGGTCCGGGTCTTCCCGGGTATCATTAGACCCGGACCCTACTTATAAAGGTCGGATCCGGGTCCTAACAGTTCCGGGGCCGGTTCCTACATTTGTGGACCCAGAACCGGACCCGTTTAAATACCCGGGTACCCGCCGGTCCCGGGTACCCATTGGGTTTTAAGAAAACTATTAAAAAAACCTCAAAAACTTAATATTTGTCTCTTTTTGGCTTGGATTTAAATAACTTTTATAAATTTTTTTATTATTTCTTATTAATGTACTAAATAAAGATTAAATGTAAGAGAATAATTTAAAACGAGTAAAATATCAAAGCTAAAAGTAGCAAAAACATGAATAAAAGTATGAATAAACGGGTACCCGATACCCGTCGGGTCCTAAGTTGCTAATGGGTCCAATTTTAGGACCCGCAACCGGACCCAAGTCTACCGGATCCGATTCCGGTTCCAGGTAATGGGTACCCATTGACATCCCTAGTGCCGCCCTTATCTCCCCCCTGGTTGCTCCTTCAAGGAAGCGTACTTCTAGCATACAAGGTTAGCTCCTCCTATCCAGTCTTAACAACAACCAGTTGTTTTCGCAGCCTCTTATCCCTTTTACCTATAGGGCTTATGGTTACGAGACTGCACCCTAAGTGGGATTTTCTTCAGGCCGAGTGCAGTATAATCCAAGACTTGTCAAGAATGGCAAGGACGCTTCAAACGCCCTCGGCACTCTTGACTCAACCGTGTACCTCGGCGCCTTGATCAGATCTGCACTCCTTGGGAGAGTCCTTATTACCTTAGTCGCCCAACCCAAGTCATATGCTCAAGTTGAGAATCCAAGGTGTCTCTCCCGGATGGGCTTTATTGATCCCAAATCTCCATGAATCAGGTTCCAGTGGCGGTATAGCCTTTCCCTGAGCCATGTAACAGGTACCCCCTAATATGACGTACTTTAGGTCTTATATTTTCCTCTTGCGAAATTTTATTCGTGAACTAGGGTGTACGCCATAAAGGTTCGCCCCTTTATTTTATGTCATTGTTCTCTGCGAAAATTTCGCACATCATGATCTTGTTTTGTCATGAATAATCCTGCAATTATTCTTTCAGAATTCATAACTTCTCAAATCTTCTTACGGATAATATCTTTTTAAGTACAATCTGTTTCATGGTCTGTCTAATCTATGACCAACGTCTCTTCCTTCTCGGTCCATTAATCTATAAGATCCTGTTCCAACTATCTCCTTAATGATGTAAGGTCCATCCCATTTTTTCGCTAATTTTCCACCATTTTCTCGCTGATATATTGGTGTTTCTCGCAGAACTAAATCTCCTGGTTGAAATTCCCGTATTTTGACACGTTTATTATATTCTCGAGCTAATCTTCGCTGATAATTCTCCATATGTTGTAAAGCTTTTCCTCTTCTTTCTTCTAATTCATCAAGTTTATTTAAAATTAAGCCCGCACTAATATTTTTCTCCCAAGCTTCTCTTTTTGTTGTCGGAATAACAACTTCTGTTGGTAATACCGCTTCAACTCCATATGTTAAACAAAAAGGTGACACTCCAGTAGCTTCTCTTCTAGTTGTGTTATAAGCCCATACTGCATTATGTACTTGTTCGCACCATGCTCTGTGATGTCCTTCCAATTTATTCTTTAATATGTCTGCAATTGTTTTATTTGTTGCTTCTACTTGCCCATTAGCTTGTGGATACAAAGGAGTTGACTTTCCACACTTTATCATGAATGCATTAAGTAACATTTCTATGTTCTGCCCCTCAAACTGTTTCCCATTATCAGATACCAACTGTGCAGGAATTCCAAATCTGCAAATGATATTTTCGAATATGAATGTAAAGATATCTTTGTCGCGAATATGTTGCACTGCCTTCACTTCTGTCCATTTTGTGAAATAATCTGTTGCGACTATTAAGTATCTTCTTTGTCCAGTTCCTGGAAAAAATGGCCCCACAATATCTAAGCCCCATTTTCCAAAAGGCCACACACTGGTTGAAGATGACAATGGTGCTCCTGGTGCATGTATCTTCTTTCCATACCGCTAACAATCTTCGCAACGTCTTGATATTTGTTTTGCATCTTCATGCATATATGGCCAAATCTATTTCTTGGTGTTTCTCCTTTCGCCAAATATGCATGAAGTTCCATTCTCCAGTCTGCGACATTATTTATTTGTTCTTCTTTTTCATTATCTATGACCATCACATCCACATCTTCCTCTTCTTTATTGATTGATGGTGACAGAAGTGTTTGTATTTTTATGCATCTCGCAGTTGGATCTGTCATCATGCTTGAGATGAAAGCAAAAGCGTCTGCGAGTCTATTATCCTTTCTTGAAATGTGCCTCCATTTTATTTTTGGGATTTTCGCTGACAATTCTTCAACCAGCTTCTTGTATTTCTTCAGGGACGGTTCATTTGTAGTATACTCTCCTTTTATTTGGCGAATAACTAGCTGTGAATCACTAGTGATCCTTGCATTTTCTAGTTTCATTTCTATTGCGAATTTTAATGCATGTATCACAGCTTCATATTCTGTTTCATTATTAGTGGATGCAAATTTCAATCTGAATGAAAAAGCCATCTTTATTCCTTCTGGCGAAATTAAAACAATTCCAACTCCATTTCCTTCTTCATTTGATGATCCATATACCAATATTTCCCATCTATTTGGTTCTGTTAATAAATCTTTTGGATCTCCATGTTCTTCTTCTACATCCATCATTTCGTCTACTGCTTCATATTCTTCTAAAGGAAATTCTGCCAAGAAATCCGCAACAACTTGTGATTTTGGTGAAGATAAAACTTCATATTTAATATCAAAATGGCCTACTTGC
The DNA here is from genome assembly GCF_003573695.1 of Papaver somniferum. NCBI lineage: Eukaryota > Viridiplantae > Streptophyta > Magnoliopsida > Ranunculales > Papaveraceae > Papaver > Papaver somniferum. The sequence goes on along the minus strand of NC_039361.1, from coordinate 102,939,827 downwards.
GCATTCCATCTCTCCACCCTTCCTGATCTTTTAGAATTCTTCATCACTGATTTGATTGGTACTTTTGTTAATACCTTTATCTTGTGTGCTTGAAAGTATATGCGGAGCTTAAATGATGCATAAACTAATGCTAAGATTAACTTTTCAATCTTTGAGTAATTCTTCTCTGCGGTATTAAAAGTTTTTCTAATGTAATAA